>NW_009938560.1:90364-99006 GCF_000696875.1 Nestor notabilis
GTAGGGAAAAAAATGATATCTGTGTAAATTTGAAAAATTAGAATAAATTAAAGATGCTATTATAATTTCCCAACTCTTTCCACAAAAAATAGTAGAGTCTCTTTACTTGAATTTTAAAAATTATTTGTGGATAGAACTTGGCAAGCTTTTATACTAAGAACAGAACATTTCATGCTTAAATAACAACGGGGAGGAATTAATACCTGAAATATCTCAGCAAATTAACACTACATTTATTATGGGAATGCATTAGGGGTAATCAAGAACTGGTCAGACATGAAACAAAGGATGTTTTCCATTTAAAGAACCATTAACAAGCCATAATAGAGAAGTCTGAACACTGATCCAACTTGATTTTTAATCACTGCATTATGGACCACTTCAGATTCTTTTAATAAAGACTTTCTCAGCTTACACAACGTAACTGGTGAACAACCTCTTTGTCCAGTCTCTGCCCTGCTATTGCCATCTTTGTTCTGCTTTGGACAGATTAGCAGCTTTCGTCTCCATCCTGTCGTTGCTGCACCAGAACACTGTGGAGTATTTACACTTCCACAGAATCCGAGGATTTTCTCATCAACCTCTTTGCATTCTTTTCTCTTACTCTGTGCTGGTACCCTGATTAGGACAGAGATTCTGGTCATTGTACACTGTTCTGTTTATAGTAACTTAAGAATACTGGCTATACCATGTATGCATGTGATCAAATGAAAGAGGAATCTGGGAGACAGAGATGAAGCTATGGCTTAAGAATACAGTTGGGGAAACGGTTGTTATGAAATACTTATCAGGAAATTCAAAAGCAAACTTAAGTAAGTTTTGGGAAGCAGGTTCAAAATAAACCCCCAAAAAACAAAACCAAGGAAAAATGAAGGCAATACCAGCTTCTTTTTTACTTTGTAATGATCCTACTACCAAGTTATATCATGCTTTTGTTTTAAAGGTTGACTTGGATCATGAAATTCACAAGTAGTTATAAACTCTCAAAAGAAATCCAGTAGGACATACCGAAATACAAGCAAGACATTGACATGTTAACTTCATCTAGGATTAAGCCTTGTAAGAGTTTTAAACATATGATATTTTGTACTTGAAGAACTGCACCCAAAGTACCCTGAGAAAGGGTTTTAAGAGAAGCTATGATCAGAACTGTGATATTCCTTGTTTTAACTTTGCTAGGAAGCAATGGAAATATAGAGGATGACAACTCAGGCAATTTGGGGTATAATTATAAAGCTCACTGGCTTTGGTGGACTTTTGGATGATATCCAGGCAAAACTAGCAAGCAATCAAACTTTATCAAGGACATCATGAGACACAGTTAAAACCCACAAGACTCCCTGTAATCCCAGTGAGTCGCTAGCAGTAATGTTTTTGCAAAATTAGGTTGAAGCTGAAAGGGGATCATGGCTATGTTTAAATCAATGGACCTAGAAACACTTCCAAGATACTAAATGCAGGTCTGTGCCCTTGAACATCCTGACTCCATTACAGAGAGTGGTTTTGCATGCAACAGCCATCATGCTCTGATTTTCACTGAAAAAAAAAAACCAGCCCACAGATCAGTATCTTCTAGCCAATGCTTTGATCTGGAACAACCCACTGGGGAAGGTATATAAACAAGTCAGCCAGAGGCAATGTATCTATCAGCCCAAACTCCCCTTTCCAAGTAGTACTGAGCATAATCATTTGAACAGATCAATATTGAGCTATTGTGTATTACTGTTATTTCATCACTGCACTTGGCTTTGTTTTATTTAAAATGACTTCATGAGAAAATGTTTTACAAGATTGCATGGAAAGTTTCTGCAGGGAATGGAAAATCTGAGACAGTTCATTTACCTGAAGAGAATGGTTTGAAAAACTCACTTTCACAGAAAGTTCTAATTTCTATGGGGAATCAGGACTTCCTATCCTTATACTCAGCTTACTAGCACTGAATATATACAGGCACTGGAGACACATTGAATTTACAAAGGTAAATGTGTGTTCCCTGAAAAGCGCTCTCCCATGTTTCAGCTCAAGGACTCTTCCACTACCAACAAAATGAGCTGCTAGCTGGGTACCTCTGCTGTGTGACACAGACCTGCCTGGAACTCTGCCAGAAGAAAAACATTGACGATGTTCCAGATGGACTGAATTCCCACTAGATAGAAACTTAAGTTACAAAATAGGCATATTTACATCTACACTGCTTCTGGGACTGGTATAATGGGAGGAAAGACAGCTGAGCCACTGAGGAAGTTGGAAGGTGAACAGTTACATTTTGTGTAAGTAAATGCCTTTCATATCCTTTCATTATCTTTTATCATAGTTTCATGATTTGCAAAACTTCTACAAAGAGTCAATAAAAAAGAAAGATCTCAGTCAAATGAGGTTAAAGATTTCCAGAGCTGCACCAAGAGGGTTATGGGCTTTAATGATTTTGCAGTAACAGGCACTGTTCTGGCATAGTCAGGGGTCATTTTACGTCCTGGTCACATCTCTTTTCATCAGATACTGACCATTTTTTGTAACACTGTGCACCTGTTGTCCAGACTACTACTTATTTCCATGGGTGGTTTTGATTTCAACTAAAATCTCATCTGAAACCAGGACACCCAAGAAGACACCTGAGGAGCAAAAGATTTTGTTGTTACTTGTATCATTTAAAATGACATCAGAAGCTATCTGTGTTCACGCTTCACTGAAGCAGTTTCTCTGCTGTTCCTTGGATATATGCGGGAACCCCTCCTATGGACGCTAGTAACCTCCACCTACCTACAGGGACTGTTTCATGTAACCCTACAGCTCTAGTACTTAAAACAAACTACACGTTGCTTTAAGACTCCTCAGACCATATGTAACCCACAAACTGCTGCCTGAAAAAATAAAGGCATGACCCCTACCTCTCCAGGCCAATGGTGCCACCTAAACATGCTCCTCTTGCATAGGTACCCAGGAACACTGGCAAAATCATACTCTCACCACTGTGGCTGGTTCCTCTCCCAGGTTCTAGTTTTGCAATTGCTGGGATATTGAAAGCCCTGCCTCATCAATAAAGCCGTGTCAACACTCAGGACTTGCTGTAAGACTTGGTATTCCTATGCAAACAAAGTATTTCCATGATCAGAGCAGGGGCTGCGATATACTGCAGGTTAGCTATAAGTACAATAGGTAGAGTCGTCAACTTCCCCATAGATATATATCTGTACAATATCAATATAAACACTAAAGTATCGCTATAAACATTATCTCTTAATAACCTCAGTGTGAGAATCAGACCTATCCTCTTGCCCTACATAGCAAGTGACCTTAATAACATCAGTACCTACAACACAGTCGTACTGTTTTTCTCTGAAGCTGCAATGACCACATGAATTTATTATTTCTCACTTTCATCTGTTCTATAAGGTATTTCTTTACACCACATATTTTTCACCTTAATTGTCCATGAAAAAGAGCAGGGTTTTTTTTAAGTTCTATGAAAAGATGGCGTAAATCTCACAGCATTCCTCAAATTGTACCATGTTTGGTATCTTTCCTGTGTTTGAGAAAACAAAGATACCTCATCAAAATGGAATTGAGTAGCGTTTATCCACTCATAAGAGCATTGCTCTGCTTCCTGTACCTTGTCTGCCAAGCTCATTCTTTTAAAGTGAGTCTGAATGAACTGGTTAAGCACATGTTGAAGGACAAACTTACAAGAACACTTAAAAAAGCATTCATCCCGGCCAGTGGGGAATGTAAATATCTCCAAGTGCTTGGAGCCAGCAAAGCTGCTGAAATATGAGATAACTTTCAACAGAACATCCCTACATAAGGATCTCATTCTGAATGTGATTTTTATTATTACTTATTTTTCACAAAAGAGATGGGCACAAGGTCAGTGGCATGACAGTGTCACAAAGAGAAAGTAGGTCTCGGCTCAAATGCTAGACTGGATGTCAAAAGCAGAGGAAAATCTAAAATTATCCGAAGAGGGCTACAAGTGGTGGCAGAGACTACAGAATATGAAGCAGAAGGTTAATTTTAAAATTCATTCTTGTGCATGAAGAATGAAAAAATAAAAGCCTCAAAGCAGCAGCTTCTGCATTAGATTCTCTGTCAAAAGCAAGCAAACAGACTTGAAATTCTTGGCTATGGCTTAAATATGTGCAGGATCTGCACTTCAAAGGGTAGCATCACCTGTTTGAACACATTGCTACAGACACAGGCAAATCATATCACGGCTGTATTGTGTCCAATACTCTGCCAGGAGGACAATTAAGGATAATTTGGAAAAAAAAAAAAAATCCACCTAAGTCTTATTTGAGAGACTGCTACCTACCTGGTAGGTAAAAGTCTTGTATGCATATTTTGATTCTGCTACATCCTTTAAAGTTGCCTTTCAACCTCTTGGCCAAGGATGCTCTGAGCACCCTGGTAGCACCCTAGAGTCATGAGATCTTCTTAGACCCTTCCTTCTGAACTAAAAAGTAATAGGCTTACATTTTCCTATATGTGCAGGAACAAATGTGGGACTAGCCCACTGTATCTGAACTGCTTTTCAGCTAGAGCTACTGGTGAAACATCAAACATCCTGCCCTATCACATCACTAGCAAAGCAAAACTGAGGCTCTATGTATGTCTATTTTCTTTTAGACTGTAAGCAGAAATGTACAGTATGGCACTTTATTGTCTGACATACTAACCATTGCACAAAATTTATTCATTTTAGTCCTGTGTTTTCCCAGCCTTAATCCATGCTTCTTTCTTTGCATCCTATAACATATTCAGGATAGCTACTGTCTCTTTTTTTATATGTTAGCAATGCAGTTTTGCATAAGAAAGCCTTATTTATTATTTGGCTCTACAGTTCTAGGATAATAGAAAATAAAATAACAAAAACTAATAATAATATTAATGAAAATAACAATAGAATATTGCCAATAGAAATGAAGACATGAACAAAAATCAAAGCATCCATCCTTGACTACACAAATACAAAATTAATGTGCGAATACATTCATAAATTAAAGCATTGAGCTCTGATTGCTGTTATTTCTGGAGCTGTATTATTCATTGTTTGCTGTGTTGTACAGAATTATATTGCAGTCTTGTGTGAACTCCCTGAGAGCTATGTAAAAATGTTCCTTTAATTTGCAAGTTTCATGAGTTTTAGTACAAGTAATTATTTGTACCAGAACTGCTGTATTTGTTATACAACACAGATTTTTCCTTCTTTTAAAAATTTTAATAATTTGAATAGAAATACAATAGTGAATAGAAAAAAAATAAAGAATAGTTTGTCAATCCATCCTTGACTGAAATAGTTTGACAAAAGTTTAGGAATAAGAATTAAGAGAAATCAGCAATTCAGCGTGACTAATTTCCAGAGCTATAAGAATATAGCTAAAAGAGCTATATTCAACAGGGTAAATTTTCAGACCCACAGTTTTATTGGGTCTGTCAAATCTCCAACAGCTCCCCCACCGGAAGCTCTGCTTTGTGAATGAAATCCAAACCCACCCTTTCTACTCTTGGGCTAACCATAATTTTTATAAACTTAAATTGCAGCCTGTTACATATGGAAGGCTCCTACTACTCCACGTGGATAGAAGTGGAAATTGTAAAGCCATCAAGCACATTATCTTTGACCAACATGATGCTATTTCAGAAACACCTGTGCTAAACACCTGACCTACTGAGAAAATGCACAGCTTTTAAAATTTTTCATTTGTTACCCATGGTGAAGAAGGGAGGAGGTGAAGTGGCTTCATGCTAGACTGTAGAATAAAAACAAACAAAAAAAAAGCCACACTGAAGCAATATATTTTAACTCCTAGAAAGTCCTTTGATAATCTGCCAGAAAGGCACCCTGGGGCTTCTTCACTTCTTGATCAATGTACCCTGTTTCCGCATTGATATTTAATCACTTCCTAATGGGACTGGAAGTTCTAAATATAACCCCAGTGAAGTGTGCTGCAAAGAACTAGGACAGTTTCTATTAATTTTACACAGAAAACTAAGATGAACATTAAGGTTTGCTTGTTTGACAAAATCTGAACCACCCCATCCTATAGAGAATGAGAGCATAAGAGTGAAAAGACGAGTCATTACCATGAAGGACACAACAATGACATTGGGCACATGAAGTTAAATCAGTAAACTATGAACTGCTACTAGCAGAAATAATTTGGCTTTAAACTACACTGGATAATATTATCAATTTGGAGGAAATAGTTGCTTTAGGAAAAGAAAAAGAGACCAAAGTTAACTGCTGGCTCAGAAGGCTATATAGTGACCTGCAGATTCTCAGCAAGAACATATGGGAATAAATGAACAGTGAATCGTGAGAAATAAAAAAAAACCCTCTCAGTGAAGAGAAAAGAAAAGAAGAAAAATTCCAGAAAACCTGAAGAAGATCATCTGATAACTGTATTATCTGTAAGATTTAGGACAGAAAAGGAAACATGTTGAAGAAAAATAAGACCAAACATACGCTCATATTCTCAGGAAATGCTTGGGTTCTGCATGGAAACGTATTTACATAAATACTCAAGCTGAAAACATCCACAAGTACCTATGCAAATATGCCTGTTTGGAATGTCTGTGCTAGAAAAAATTGTACAGTTCATACTCCTGTCCAGGTGAAGCTATAGCTCCCTAATCAGGGACCAGAAATGACCCTACCTGACTAATGCAATTAGTCCTGGAAAGTGACCAGGAGTTTACAAATAGATGAGATTTCAGAAGAGGCCATTAGAAATCAGAGACGTGCGAGGCAGAAAGAGAAGTGAAACATGCCAAGTTTTGACAAAAAACGTGGCTACCCACCACTAGCTATATTAGAGAGAATGTTTTGACACTTCCAGCAGAAATACTTCTGCAAGTGTTTATCGACACAAGTATTCCCAGCACTTTTCTGTTTCTACCAATTAGTAGGCAACCATGTATGATCTCTGACTTCAGAAGAGCTTAATGTTGAATCCTTGATAGAGAGAAGTCACTCAAGCTGCTTATCCTGCCGAAATGCTCATTGCCTTGCACTGAGGAAAAGATTTCATCTGGATCACTAAAGAGGAAGAAACAAGATCAAAAGGATGAAGCCAATTAAGAGCTGCTGTGGCTGATGTAGTACAGAACAGGTAAATATTTTCTTTTTAAGTTTTAAGTCAGACAAGATGCTCCTAAGGAACTTAGAATGAATACTGCAAAATATGACCAAAACCCAGCTGATTGAAGAAGTGTTTATGATAAGGCTGACAAAAGGGCAAATTTCACAGGTGAGGTGGAAGATAGGTAAGAAAACTTTAGTCAGGCTATTAATAGAGACAGAAAACTATAGGGGAGAAAATTATAATCTATTGTAAACAACTGCTTTATTGCATTTTCCCTGATGCCTTTGGCAGACATTCCGTCCTCGAGCTGGAAAATGTGCATTGGTTGGAAGACAGTGGTGGGGCTGACAATGACAGAGGAGAGAAGAATCATGGGAGAAATAATTATTGAAGAATAGTTTTATTTGATACTGTAAACTGAATTCAAGCAGGGAACACAGTTCTCCAGGATGACAAAACTACACGCCTAAAATGTAATTAAAAAAAATTGGAACACTGAGAGATACCTTCATAATGTGCAGCTTTTCCTCCAGAGATTTTTAAAGATAATTTGTCACATTTTATAAATGTCAAGAAAACTTAGTTTTGTCTGCAAGATCTTTGACTTTATTGTCTAAACTGTCATAGAAACAGCACTAGCAGTTTGATACAAAGGTCACCAAAGTCAGTGAGAAGAACACTACCTTTTTCACAGGGCTTTGGATAAGACAAAAATACATCTTTTGCATATATTAGTACTGAATAAATAAAATTTAACAGAGAGTGATGAGAGAGAAAGGAAAATAAGGAATGATCATCCCTAAAATTAAAGTCACTGTGTACTACTTCTCTACCATTACAACTGCTATTTTCAGAAGAGAAAGAAAGGCAAGCTCCTTTCAGTACAACCTAGATAAGTACAGGAAAGATTACATTCTTTCGGCAGTCCTATGTCTCTCCTTTATTAAAATACTCCTGCTTTGAGCTACCTACTTCTGTGCTTCTCTTGGGATGGCTTAGAGCATATAATTGGATCCACTTCATACAGAGAAAAGAGCCTGTTACCCAGCCGTTGCCACAGAAGATGCTTGTTCACTTGCAAAAATGAAGACAGAAATTTTCCATCAGTCATTTAAAACTATAAACATAACAGGCTGGGTTAGCTTTCAGGAGCTTTGCTGTGCATGTGGTCATATGCTTTTTTCCTTTCTAAAACCAGTACTTTGGTTTTCAAAAAATAATTGATTGCCCTTAAATAATGGTGTAACAGTTAGTGAGAATCACAGAAGCCATCCCTGCCAGTTGGCAGAGCTTCTTTAGCAATATGTCACTGAAGTAATTGTATCTCCACACAGATTAGCACAATGCATCATCTAAATGAGAGCCCTTGATGATGTATTGATGAAGATGGGACTGTCCAAAAAAAAAAGAGATGGATCCAAAATGCAGCCAGATTTTATCTGACTATGCAAAGGGAAAAAGAACTTTCAAAAAGATTATATTAAACAGGGCATATAGCACACTGCTTTTGATGGCAATAGAGATGATCTGAATAAGTCAGAGCAAAATTGTGATCCTGCT
>NW_009938560.1:99037-130088 GCF_000696875.1 Nestor notabilis
CCTCTGCAAACATAAAACTGTTTCTTTCATAAACATCACAAACAGATACATGCAGTACTTTCACTTGGCCAAGTTGTACTATGCTAATAATACATTTCAGGGCAAAATCTATGGCAAAGGCTACTCATCTTCCTAAGGACTTCCAAACAAGCACCACAGGTCTGCTATCAGCTTTTCTGCTTTTCTTTTTCCCCTTCCCCACCCCCCAGCTTCTCAGCCTTCATTAACCCACAAGGCTTCTTTATACCCTAGATATGAATAATTTGTGATTAAACATATTTGTAGGATAGAGAGTACATTGCTTAAAACAGGTAATCTACTAAAAGCATCTCTTCCCTCAACATTACACATATCACAGTGCTGCCGAGTCCAGGACCAACATTCAGAAGTTCAACCATGCCTCATTTGTGGAGCAGGGTCGCAGCTTGCACATTTGCTAACCACCTAGTTATCACAGGCTGAAAGGTAACCACATCCTTACTTACAAATCCCTGAAGCTAAGAAGCTGGTAGGCTTAAAATAACAGCTAACATGGCCCAGCTCTTAAAGGACAAGAGATTCACATGCTGTATTCAGGGGGAAAACCTGAAAGCATGTAAACAATCTAAACCATAAAGGAGTGGTTTTAGTTTTAGACACTATTTTTTTCTTAATTCCATAGGTTGAGGACTCTATTTCATCATCAGTCTCAAGCTGCACCAGGGAGGTTTACACCGGATATTGGGAAAAATTTCTTCACTGAAAGGGTTATCAAGCATTGGAACAGGCTGCCCAGGGAAATGGTTGAGTCACCATCCCTGGGGGGATTTAAAAGGCACATAGATGTGGCACTTAGGGACATGGTTTAGTGGTGGACTTGGTAATGTTAGGTTTATGGTTATGGACTTTATGGAAAGGACCCTTAAGAATCTAAGGGTCCCTTCCAATCTAAATGATTCTACAGTTCTGTGCTGCATAAAGTATTCAGACTTCATAGCTGGAGCTTTTCCCTGTGCATACCAGAATGACATCAGCTGCTTTGCCTTTTGGCCTTTAGGCACATGAGGAAAATAAATGGAATTTGGGCAACAGAGTGATATTTTCTTGAAATAGCTTGTTCTTCTGCTGTTATGCAAAGCCAGTGCAAGGCTGCAGCCAACATAAGCAGCCAGCAAGGGACAGCATAAAATCAGAGCAAATGCAGCTTTAGTATCTAAGCTTCAAAATTCAACATAGCAAAATGGGTGTGTTAGCCGTACCATTTCATACAGCACTCAAATGATTTGTAAATCATTTGGGAAAGTAGGTGTTTTAACAAAGTACTGTAGATCCAGTTTCACATTTCCTGTGAAAAAGAGTAATTTTCACAGGAAAAAGCAGTGCACCATCAAATTTTTACCTTCCATGTCATCCCTCTATACATCCTTCTTACAGAGACACAGCAGGTTTCAGAAAGGCAGGAGTTAAGCAAAACTTTTGGGGCTGATTTCATCCTTTTCTTTCATGCAACTCCATGGTAAAATCTCACATTTCAAAATAAATCTAAACAAAATGAAGAGAACAGGAGGTCTGTGAGTCACTAACTGGAGTTAAACTCTTTCTCTCAGCTTCCTCTTCTTGTTAGTTTAGTATTGTGTTAAATCTCCCGTGAATAATAGAGGGTAAAAAAAGAACTCATTTGTACCACAATATAAGGAGGAACATCTAAATCTTGAACTAGGCTGACAAACAGGGAGTTGCTGCTGTCCTCAGCCATCAGGGGCCTGCAGCAAGGAACAATCTGCCTGTGCTTAGAGCAAACCAAGCACTGTATGAGCTCCCCAGGGACAGCGCACTCACACACTCCTGCACTCTGGCAGGTGTGCAGCAATCTGCATTCGCATGTGCAAAGACATACATGGACAAACTTCCTTCCAGGTATACACACAATCTTGTGTACATGAGTGTCTTACAGCAGCCCAGAGTTCACATTTAGAGCAATGAATATTAAAGTAGCTTTTTTTCAAAAACTAGTTTTTATAAAACCAGTAATTTTTGCTTTGATGAAACCTATTTTAAACTTTATCATTCCCTCTCATCAGCAGTGAGACATGGGAGCACAGATCAGTAGACAGACAGAAGCTCCCTCACTAATATGTAACAGATGAACCAACTGCTATAGGTGGTGATGGACGTGTGGCTGAGATGGACATAGTGGTTGAGAAGCCCCTATGGAGCAAGGGGATGCTTTGCAGGTTGGGATTTCTGCAATGTGAGGTGTCCACAGAGGACAAGAGCTGGTTTTGTCCTGGCAGGTCTCCCAGCCGCTGCCCTGGCATCATGCTTCCCCTACTACACAGAAGTGCTCAGACATGGTATGAGTGTATGGTTGAGGTGCACAGCACACAGATTTAAGCCACTTCATGTGAAGATTGGTCAGGACTGCCAGAAAGCACAGAGCAGAGCCAAGTGCAGCCCATATAATTTCCCTGTGTGGGTTTCTCTGGGTTGATTTAAGCCAGACACAATTAGGCAATAGAAGCAGTGATCCCTCTGACTGGTATTTGCCACTTCCCAACAACCATTAGATGAAGGAATGAATTTAACAAATGCAGAAGGCGGTTTTTTGCTGAATAATCTGCAAAGCATCTTTGGACAGACATTGAGAATTCTGGTGTGAGAAAGAACAAGGATAACACAAAGTTCAACTCCAGCCCTTTCTGTCAATAAGCCTGTTTTTCTTACCAAATCTGCTACTCAATCCATTTCTGTCCATCCACCAGAAAAAAAAACAAAGTACAAGATAAATCATAATATCTGAAGGGGGGCCTACAAGTATGCTGGAGATGGACTCTCCAGCAGGGACTGTAGTGATAGTACAAGGGGTAACGGATACAAACTAAAACAGGGGAAGTTCAGGTTGGATATGTACAAGAAGTTCTTTAGTGTGAGGGTGGTGAGGCACTGGAACAGGTTGCCCAAAGGAATGATAAATGCTCTATCCCTGGTAGTGTTCAAGGCCAAGTTGGACAGAGTCTCGGGCAACATGGTCTAAGGTGAGGTATTCCTGCCCATGGCAGGGGTTTGGAACCAGATGATCTTAAGATCATTTCCAACCCTAACTATTCTATGATTTTATGATTGATTATTCTCCCAGTATCCTAATTTATGCCTTTATTTTGGTCCAGTAAGGAAATAATGAGACAAAGAAACATAACCTCATTTATAAAAAATTATTTGCCAAGAGGAGGATGTTCTATTTCTTTCAACAAGTTGGAGTTAGCAAAACAATACTAGAAAGATTAAAGGCAGTCAGTTTTTTATTATGCATTGGTTCCTATTTATTGCAGAATATATAACTGTGTCCAAAAGAGAAATGGGAAGCCAACTACATAAAGCCTCACACAACAATTTTAATTAGACTGGCAAAACATGAAAAGCTTGTAAACATGAGTCCCAAAAAATCCAGGTTTGCTTTGCAACAGCACTACACAGGTGCCAGAATGAGAGAGATATGCCAAAACTAAAGAGGTGCTGCAAAAAGGGAAAAGAAGGGCGGAAAGACAGGACTGATTGGCTAGCCTTATGATTTAACTTATAAGACAAATTTAGTGGGTATTTTGACCACTTAAACATCCTGTGGAAAATTAGTTATGTTACAGATCCTCTCTCACTCATAAACCCTAATTTTAAATAAATAAGAAACATTTAATAATACATATTAAAAATAGGCTGTGATGTTCCTAGGTATTCACATCACTTCTACTTATGCACTAAACTGGTAATAGGCTGTAAGTTCTAGAAGTAGAAAAGAAGAGGTAAAGAAAAACAAAAGCTTTTCCACATTGCTTTATCCTGGGTATGTTGAATTACTTAAACTGATCATTAGAGGAAGAGAAATCTGATCTCTGTAATTTTGATATGAAATCAGTAAATACTGGGCTTTAGAGGGAGACCTCAGTCTCACTTCTTTGCAATGACCTACATTGAAACAGTTCTCAAAGGAATCTTTCGATTAATTCAGACAGATATCAGCTGGATCCTTCTCTTCACCATTTTTTAAGCACTAGCTTTTTATTACCATTTTTCTTATCTTAACAAACAGAAGCAAAAAATCCTATAAAGTATTTCTTAGATTATGTTAAGATAGTGAACTTGAATGAAATTACTTTGGGTAATGGCAGCTTGAGGATTTATTTGTTCTTTTTTTTAATACTAATTATATTTGTCAGGAAAATGTTCAGAGTGTCTCTTTATCTTTTAAGAAATAAAAATTCAGAAAAGCCAAACAAACTTAATTTGTTGGGCAAGGAAGTACAAGAGCAGATAGGCAAAACCTGTTACTCATTTCAAGAGAGATTTTATTGTCCTCAAGAAAATGCACTGCAGTAGGTACTGTTTTGAGACTAGGTTTTCCATTATATCCCAGTGCTGAGACTACCATCTAGCCTTACAGAGAGTTGCAGGACACTGAACAGACCCCTGCTCCGGGATTTCAAGGGTCATAACCACATGCATAGGCTGTCCCAGCATTGACACTGAGCTCAGAAGGAGCTCAGAAGAGGTACTATTGTCATCATCATCTAATCAGTGTTGCTTTGAAAGTTTTCACTATATATGAAAGAAAACACTAAAACTAAATTAAAACTCATATCTAAAATGAATCAATTTTCATTCAGAATTCAAACCAACTGCACATTCAGCAAGTTGCTAAAATTAGGCTCAGCTCCAACTGAAATGGATCTTAGATGGCTGAGAGCTTCCTAGCAGCTTAGGTCAGAGTGCTTGCGAGTATGCAGAGAAGCTGAAATGGAAGCATCTAAGAAACACTGTTGCCCCATATGTAAGATCCTAATAGATTTTTTTCAGCTGCTAGAACAATGACTATTTGAAGATTAAGATTCATAATTCCATCTAAATTATGCCTTTCTGGATACTTCCATCACCTTCAAATTTACTATGTGAACTTTAACCTTAACTCTTCATTTTCTACTTTTTGTAAGTGCCATTCATATTCTTATTGTTACGTCTGTGTCACTTTTTCTGGCTTAGTGGTCACTTTTATTTTCTTAATGCAAATTAAAACCATTTGAAAGCCAGGGAAGAGTCATCAATCTTGGAAAAAACAACTACCAGAATGTGAAATACTACCTACCCACCAAAGAAAAAGAACTAGTTAATAAATAAGTGTACTCCAGCATACTATGCAAATTTTGTTTCCCTGAATTTACATACAAGAGTAAGTTCCTGGCTTTAGCCTTTACAACATCCTTTGAATAGCCATTGAAAAGTAAGTATTGTGCAGAAAGTATGACATCATGTAAAGGTGTTTAGTTCCATCTACAAATCGGAATAATGGATTGATAAACCATACAGGTACTGAATGAAAGAGGAGACGAGTTGATTGGTTAGCTGATTGGTTTTACTCGTTCCATAAGAAAAAAAATACACCAGAAAAAAAAACAATCTCTTATACTGAAGAATTGGATCCCCACTAATAATGTGGATGAGCATCACTGTGGGTTATGTCACTGCATTTGAATCGGAATTTAAAAGTCATTATTAAGAGTAGTTTTGTTTTCTTATGGCATTTACATTACACAGGAAATTTGCATATAAAGAAAATGAGAGAGTCAGGAATCACTTAGAAATTGTCTATGTCATGCTGTGCTTTGAAGCAAAATTCTCAAGATAAACTCTAATACTGAGAATGAGTCAAAAGAGTTCCTTTCCTTTCACTTAGTCTCTCCCACACAGTGGTTATAGAAATCAAACCGCTGGTACAGCAGTCTGCATGCTGACATACTTTCTTTGAAAAGCTATGACAGAGAGGAACTGATGTGTGAGATGAGGGAAACAACAGTGAAGAAAATAAACCACTTCAGCTGACTTCTTAAAGTCATTTGAAGCTTAGAAGCTTAAAAGTATTTCACAGAGGTGACTCAGTTAGTATTAAATCTGAAATGACTCCTTAAAAATAGAAAGGGAAATTGCTCCAGTTTCTCAAAAAGCATAAATACAGTAAAGATGATATTTACCTGATCTGTTTCCTGCATGAAACTGCTTTTATCTGCTTCCTTTAAACACACAAAGAAAACTCAGTCTATTTCAACTATTTTTTTACCTGATGCTAGCTTTAACTGTCAACATAGAAAACAGAGTTGGATTCTTACATTCTGGTGACATTTTATCCCAGTAAGAACACATTATATTTTCCCATTAGTTCTACCAATGAAAAAGTGACCATTCTATTAAAACAGATAGTTTAGTTATCAAGACTTTGAGATAAATTTTCCTTCAGTGATGCACTAGACAACACAACAAATCCTCCAGTTCCTGCATGTGCAGTTCATCTCTGGAATTTGGTGCTTGCAGGTGTTGTATTGCCTGAATAATGACTTCAATACTGGGTGAAATTGTTGTAATCCAATAGAAGGGAGTCAAGAAGTACTGTACCTATTTCTGTTCTAAATCAGAGACAGAAAGATTGGGATTTAATAGATAAAATAACTCCACAGAAGCATTTGGAGGGACTGAAACCAGTGAATCAACGTTCTGGTAAAGCATGAATGACAGCATAGACCAGGTTCAGAAATCTGACATGATAGAGAAGATCTGAGAAGACATTGGAAAGACATGCTAATTTGACAGACCACAAATGGAAAGAATCAAAATATGTGGTTAGAAAGATAAAATAAACAGTTCTATAGCACAAAAATAATTCTTGGCTTTATGTCCCTGAGTCCTTCCAATTGAAAATTCTAAGTAACCTCTATTAAAAGTATTTGGTACTGAATGAAAAATAAGAACATACAAGCAAGTAACAATATTGAATTAAACATTCTTAGGCTCTGGATCTGTAGGGGATATAGACATTATGTATCTTATTGGTTGTCGATGAGAGAGGAAACATGGGGAGATGGTTTCTGGTTTGGGGAACGGCATAATAAACAATCCAAAACAAACCTTTCATAGCTTCAGTTATAATCCCTCCTTGATTAGCTAGCATCCTTTATCTAATAGAGGTACTTTTACTATTCACGCTCTTAACTGCAGATACTCTAATTTAGTGGCTACCCTTGTTTAGCAGCCTCACCTTTAGCATAAGTTTCAGATTAAAGTAATTACATTTAATAGAAGATGCTCACTTTTGAAACTGCCCTTGATTTAGAGCTTCAAGGAGAAGTACTTAAATATAATAGAAGCCATGGCCTGCAAACGAAGTCTAGAAAAAAGATTAGTTCATATAGCCAGCGTAACACTATCTGTAAGTGGAATGTGCCAAAGAGATAGAATAGTTCCTGGAAAAGACTATACTTCATACGGAAAGATTCACTCAGTACTGAACAGAAGGACCACCATTCCATTTTACCATACTAGCAATCTGGGGTTTTTTACGCAAATAAACAGTCCTTGAAATGATCTTACCATAAAACCTTATGCTCCTTTTCATTTTTAAAATCTTTAGCAACACATTTGCTGCATCGGTCTGCAGTAAGACACTATGAAGGAAGCAGCAGTGTTTCATGTCACGCCTCTGACATGGATTTCCTGTACGGCTAGATGGTGAGATTTGTTGCCTCAGTTATCTCTGTCTGTGAAGGTGAGATTTCTGTTAACACCTCATCCTGTCCATTTGTATCAGTAAGGCTGAAGCAGTTTCCTCCTATGGACTTGCAATGTATCCCCTAGATTTAGAATAAGACAACACTCTAGAAATCACTCCATATACCTCTTAATAATGGTCTCTCAATGGTCACCCTCATCAACAAAATTCCCCAAGATCACCAGCAGTGGCTTTTTGGTTTCTTATTAAAACTGATATATTTTACTTTACTAAAAAAAGTGACGATCCAGTTCCAAAGACCTAGTCAAAGGGGCAGTAGCATCCAAGCGATAGTCAGCTTCAAACAATTTCGTTAACAGGCACAGCTTATTTATGCAAATCTACACAGTTGTCCCTATAACTTGAGAGTCTCTTCTGGAAAAACCTCCAGTCTAAAGCTGTGATTCTCCACGTGTTGCATGCCAAAAGCAGTCACAGAGCTACCCAACTCTGACTCCAGTGAAGAGAGGAGGTTTTCCTGCCGTCTCCTAAGTCAACTGAAGGGCCAACAGACAAGACTCCATTTCTCTGGTCAGAAGTGTAGATTCAGGACTACTTTCCTACTGCTGTTGCTGGTCAAGGTAGCAGTTTTTCAGTCTCATTTCAACCTCTTCAGTGCTTCCCTAATGTATATAGACTATGACAAATAATTATAAATATAACAAGAATAAATAAATTACATGCAGGAATACGCAATTGCATCATAATGGAAGTATATTAAATTATAATGCAAGCATATTATGTTACATGCTGTTCTTATTATGATTACAGCAAGCTATACATGCCAGACTTGGTAATGAATGTTTACTTTGCGTTTCAATGAAAACTGTGCTATATTCAGCTGTTTGGTAGAAACTGAAATTTTTCCTGTCCTGCTCCTATAAAAAAAATTTAAACTTCCCAGACTGAATTGATGTATACCTATAAATAATGTATATGCTACATGGAAAGATTTACAACAAAATATTGTAAATTCAGTTTTGCTATTGTCCTCACTGTAGCCATGGTTCTACATGGATGGTTCAGGCAATGTATCAGCTAAAGACAATTCTTAATGAGATAAGCCTGCAAGGAATACAGTAAGTACAAAGAATTTTTGCTTGTAATCCCGTGTTACCCACTTGGCAGCCAATAGACCACATCTCATCCCTGGTATGACTGTTATTGGCCCCCACCTTTTTTAGACAGAAAGGCTGTGCTTGGGACTACTTAAGAACATCCAACTAATTAATTCCTTGAGATCTAGTTGAGAGAAAAAAAAAAAAAAAACAAATAAAAAATGCTTAAACCTACATGTTTCACATTGCTAAATTTTAGAGGTCATGATAGCCTCTGCTAGAAATACAGCTTCAGTGGCTGACAGTCCAATCACACTGCTTTTGTCTTGTGATCAGTGAAATTGTGAACACATATTTCAACAATGAACTAAACATAAATGATCTTTCAAAATGAGTCTTTGAATGCCCTTACAGTTAGCATTTTACAAGTTGAATTTCCAGTAAAATTACAGAAATTAAAAAATTGTTTGCTTTTGACCTCAGTGAATTCCAGTCTGACAGAAATTGTGAATGCAAATAGCTTTCAGCATCAAGCAAGAGACAACTATCAGTGAAGTGACTACATTTTACAGCCATTCTTACTGGTGAGTTCTTGAAGTATTAAAAAGATTGATTCAGAGGTGGGAGTAGTGGACAGGAATCTATTAGAAAGCAGGAAATGTCATGACTATGAAAATCAATGCAGTTAACAAACAGAGGGACAGAAAATGTGAAAGAATGTGAAAAAATGCAATCACCTTTAAAGTGACAATGAAAGAAAGTGTGAGAAACAGCTCCCAGAGAGATAGGCTGAAAAGACATCTTCGCTCTAAAAATCAAGAAGCAAGCAGGCATTAATTAATTTCTGTAGGGACCAACAATAGATAAAATTAGCTTCTGAGAAGCTTTTTTGATAGCTAGCTTAAACCATTTGCTGTCAGCTAAGAAACTACTCCATCTTGTCTATGTTCAAAGGTAAACAGACATTTTTAGGAGTGAATACAGGCATAGTACATTTCCCTCTATGATGGTCACTGTCATGACAGCTGAGAAAGTTGAGTCTAACACTGTACTGTTTGCCAAGTCCATTGGCACCATACCCCTGAAAACAGCTCCATTTGAAATCACTGGTTAGAATTACTGCATTGTGTATGGGGACACAGAGACAGACCTTGTGTTTAAAAGGAGTATTGGGTTTCTGCCTAGAGAAACTGTGGATGCCTCAACCCTGGAAGTGTTCAAGGCCAGGTTGGATGGAGCTTTGAGCAAACTGGTCTAGTGGAAGGTGTCCCTGCCATGGCAGTGGGTTTGGAACTAGATGATCTTTAAGGTCCCTTCCAATCCAAACAATTCCATGATTCTATGATTCTTAACATGTGAATTTTAGTGAAGAAAAGTTTGTAGTAAGGAACAACGTTCCAGAATTATTATGTTAACCACAAAATTCCTCTAGAGCCAGAACTCTATCTGATTATGCAGAGTCAAACATACTTATTGAACCCTAATTGTGCTTGTTAATTTTTAGAGGATTGTTGTCCCATTCCTACTTAAAGAATAGGTAGTCTATAGGCATATCTTTGCCTGGTGATGGAAGTAAAACTCCATCACCATTGCACCTAGCAAAAACAGATCATAAAATATCCTAACAAGAAGTAGTTTAAGTTCTTTCAGATAGACACTTCTTTTTTCTTTACAAAACAATAAATGTTTTATGCCCTAATTCAAAATTACCATAAAATACCTCATAAAAATAAAAATGATCTCAAGCTGTAAGATTCAGATCCAATCAGTCATTAGCATTATATAACAGTGCAAGTGCTAGAGAATAAGATTATATTCCTGTTAAAACAGAAGATATTCACATTTCAAAGAATTGCCTACACTGTATTATTTTCAAAATAACAAAATAAAATGGTACTTAAGGTAGGAGTTCTATTGCTAGGTAACATTTCCCATTATGCATTACAAAAAGAAATAAAAAGATACAGAGTATATTACATCCAATTGCATATCGGTTTCAACTAACTAATTCTCCACAGGATCTCAGACCGTGACTACACACCAACTCCATCTTATGGTGCCTTTTCTTTTGCCAGATAACAGAAAGCAATAGCACTTGAGCTTCTGTTATTAAAAATAACCTTTTCCTTCATCAAATTTGTCTCCTGCCTTCCTCTTTTCCCTAGAACTTGAGAGGGACCAAATTTTGATATTTGACTTGCATATTCTCCTTGAGGGAGAGCATAGAAGCCAAGAACTGAGTGTAGCATAGCTAATATTAGACACAGCCACAGAAGTTGCTCTGTGCTGAATGGCCAGAAGAGTGATAATGATCATGTCTGATGTACCTACCATAACTCTTTTTGCAACATCATTATTAGGCTGAATTTTGGCCAGTAGGGCTGGGCTTTCATTTAAATATGGCAAACATAAAGTGCCATCTTTAGGCACTATAACATACTGGACTAATACCCAAATGCTCTAAGGTCCAAGACCTTAATCAGTAATATATTCAGTAGTATACACAATTACTTTGGCCTGGATTCCAACTTGGACTGTGTACTCATCAACCTGTCCATGCAGAAACCTGAACTTGCTGATTATTTATCTTTCACTTACTCTCATAAAAGTATGAGTTCTTCAAGCTCTCACCCTTCTTCTAAAGCACTATGCAGGAGGATTGGGATTGTGAAATATAACTTGGGCTTTTAAAAAAAAAAAAAAACAAACCAAAAAAGGAAGTAGGCTACTCCCATATTGGTCAAACAGAACAGCAGGGAGGCTATTAGTGTTCAAGGTGGAGCATTTCATAAGGCTTTAGAATTGAAATATGATTTAATCATAAAATATCTTAGGGTTAGAATGGGTGTAAATCAGCGTGTTTCACTGTTTTCTTCAGGAGCTGACAGTCTGTCCCTGCCTTTTATAAATACAGTTGCCTGGAACATTCAGTAAAAGTAGGGTTCAGAGTTCACAGTTTCGTTTTTCCTATAGCTCAACAGAGAATGCCAGTTACTTGTAAGTCTGCCTACTCCCCTGTGTTTGAAGGTGCCAAATCCAAACATAACCCATTCAACCCCTCTTTGGTAACTACTAGGTAGGGATTTAGTAGGACATTTCTCATTATGCCAGTCCAATATTTCAGTACACTATATCTCTAGTGACTAGATGTCTTTTTCTTTCCACCCTTCTTTACCTCTGTCTAGTATTTCTTCTGCTTAAAGCCTTCAAATCATATTAGCCAACTGCTATATTTAGTAGGAGTCCTCAATACATTAAAACATTGTTCCCTGTGAAATGTGCGGTTAAGTGTTACCTTGCTTAGTAATTTAATTTAATAGGATAGTGACAACACATTGACATTGTGCAGCTTTGTGACCTAATGATTTATGAGACATGCTACGTTTGCAGATACATTGATTTTGGTAACTGCAAGGAACAGAAGTGAAGAACAATTTTCACTTTTTTTTTATACCTTTCTATCCTCTTCTTCCAATACTACTTTATGTATGGAATGGCCTCTTTTTTTAAAGCTTCTTGATCATTTGAAAGAGGTATTAGGTCATGGCATTACTGACGCTTACAGCCTTCATACACTTGAGAAGCCCGACACATCCCACCAAGTGCCAATTAATGTGTTCCACATCACTGGCCTTAGAAATGATGTAATAAAATGCACTGACTGTAGTAAACTAATTTAAATGATCGTGATAACTTTGTGCCTTGACACTCAGACAAAATAAAGAGTACAAGCAACACAGCACTCTCATCACAAGCTTCCCTGCATCAGCTGGCAAATGTGGGTGGCCACATAGATTCATCGAATAGTTAGGGTTGGAAAGGACCAACCCACCTGCCATGAGCAGGGACACCACACACTAAGCTATGTCACCCAAGGCTCTGTTCAATCTGGCAGAATTAGCTGGCCCAGTTCACTCGGACTAAACCTACTGGGAGCTTCCAGTGGAAATCAAAATACTTTAATGCTCATAGGAGAAATGCTTTGCTGCATTGCTGCTTAGCCACACCAGCTTTAAAGGAATCCTATCAGGTAAATCAGATAGGGTGAATGGAGGCAGGACAGGCTACGGGACATAACTCTCTACAAACAGAACAGGTGATGGTAGAAATTGTCCTACTTTTTCCTCAGGAGCAGTGGGGAAAAAAGTACACAAACTGTGTCAAGGGAGGGAGTGCACACATTTACCATGAAAAATACACTGCCATAAAAGGGAAAAGAAATGTTTGTGTATGCCACAGACAGTAACTAAGAGCCAAGAGGGGCAAGCACTGAGAATGGAGGTGGTGTCTGGGATGGCACCAACACTCTTTTCCCAAAGATCAGAAGCAACTGGGGAGTGACAAACCTCAGGCGTAGATCAACCAGGGAACACCTTATTGGCTGCTGCTTAGCAGTGGCCCTTATAGACTAAAGCTGAAGCTCATGGACTACATCATGCTAAATAAGAACACAATACTGCAGTATCTTAAATGTAGAAGATCTCTTCTTCTTTCAAGATTTATTCCAGTTTAAATCTTTGCAGTTGATCCACATTTTCGAAAGGATTAACAGAAGCTCTCTTCCTTTTCAAGCTCCTGTCCTCATCATGACACCCCAGCAGGACAGCAAGTCATGTTCCTCTTTTGTTAGCGATTCAGTTCTGTTACTCAGTTCAGCCTGCTTCAATTTATGTCGTACCACCTCACATTTATATCCACTTCACATTTTTTTTAAGCTATGATCTCTTCCCCATTAAATATCTTTTCTAGCTTCAGTCTGATACAGATATTTTATGTCCATGACAGCATTTCAATATGATTTTAAATAGAGCTTTGTCCACTTTGTAAACTCCATCAGACTGCTTAGGCCTTTATTTTTTTTTTTTCATTTCTTTTGACTTTTCCTTTTAAAATAACATTGTTCTAAAATGAGGGAAAAAAGCTTGTGTTTTTTTTAAGGTCGTTCCTTTCCGTGCATTTGTATATCCCCAAATAGCTGCATCTTACTTGCACAATACTAATAAGAGGATTTTTACTTGGCTTAGCACTACATCTATCAAAAATACCAGAGCTGGCTCTGTAAGAGTCCTAATAAGAAGCAGAATTCAACAAATTACACCTAGTAAGTGTAATGCTATATGCCATTATTTGAGCTAGCTTGTTCAGAACTACAGTATCTTTACACAGTGCTACATTGCCCTGCATAAGCATAGCATGGAACACACTTTGATGTCAATGTGTGAGACACGGGACTAATGAAGGAGGAAATTGAAGAGTGAAAAGAAGTTAAGGAGCTATAAGAAAAAACGGAAGACAATGCCAGAGGAGTCTTTTGAATTCACTACTCTGTTATTGCAAACTTTCTTGTTAGAACCACAAGAAATGTAATAATAGTAAGGAGTAACTGAGATCCTTTTGCTGCAAAAGCATACAACCTTATCACCAATCCTGCAGAACCATCAATTTCCACCATCACCAATGTGAGTTTGACACTGTGTTTATAAACTAATGTTCAGTTGGCTAAGGAATAAGAATTTATGCAAAATTGCCTCTGGCTAATACTCTTATCCCTCTTCTATGGTTAAATTAGGCTTTAAGATAAAAAATAAGGCTTTAAGATAAAATCGTTTTTAGGCTTCTGTAAAGTTATTGGTGGATTGAAATGTACGTGACACTGTGATGCATGTGTGTCTATGAATGGGATGATTATCCACACTAAGAGAGATCTGCAGAGGTCACTAGCGTTAAACTGCTATTCAGTTAAGAAGTTAAGATTGTTTCAGCAAAAAATGAAAGTTTTTTTCTTTTTCTTTTTTTTTTTTTTTTTTAATGTTACCTGAATTTGAATCAAAGTAGTTGCTTGGTAAGTTTATCCACTTCCAGTTCTATCAAACATCATGACCTTTCGTTGGTTTGTGTGTTTGGAGATCAGGACTCTGTTTCTCTGTCACAGACTCCTTGTGTGACCCTAAGTATCTCTCACTTACAGGCAGATCTAATTAAGTACTTACAAGTTTATGTCTGCAATCTAGAACTTGGACTGAGTCATTAAAGGCCCCACAGGGAAGGATGTATCTCCACTGATTGAACTGACAGCAGCCACAAGCAGAAGTGCTACAGCCTGTTCCAATGCAATAGTCTTGTAGCTGGAATACTCTCCACTCTCCCCTCTCTCAGAAGAGACCAGTATTAAATTTTCTCCCATACTCAGGCCCTTAAACCCTGATCTCCACATTAAATTAGCAGGCTATATACATTAAGTGGGTTTTATCTCCTTTACATGCTCATCTGAGCCCAAAGTCTTGACTGCTACTTGTACTTGGGCACAACTCCTGTAAACAGCATTGAAGAATTATGAAAGGATAAGAATAATGATAAGAAATTAATGTTAAAAATTACCAAAAGAATGTGTTATATTTGAAATACAACTCAAAAAGAAAAATTATACAGAAAGTACCATATTTGCCAGGAGGGAATAATTTTATTCCAAGGGCCATAAGTCTCCATCACATTTATGCAGGCACTATATTAAAAGTATTTTCAGAGAAACAACCAAATGCTCTCATCTACCATTGTAGTTAGAGGCAAAAAAGCAGACGGTGGAAGAACTTTATATCCCTTACAAATGAGTTTTTCTAAATTACAGACAATTCTTAACTGCTTCCTAACTTCCTGATATTCTCATTATCACTACAGTGACAGCAATAAGCTAGTCAAATATATGGAAAATTAGAAATCTGAACATTTTTGATTATGATTATTTGGTTCTGAAGTAATTTACTCAAGTCATGAAAATCTTTCCAATTTTCAGATTTGTCAGTCATATTGAAAGTCTCCTAATATCCTAGGGAAAAAATCCTGTATTTACTACTTAGTTGTAAGGCATCATGACTGTTGATCATCACAGGAGTCCTCTCATTTACCTTCATTGTTTTTCATATCACTGGACAACATAGAGATGCTCACAATGGAGAAGATAAATACTAAAATATATACATACAGAATCAAAAGAGTGCTCAAAATTAGATCTAAGAAGCTGCTTTTAGTTTACTTACTAAAACCCAGATTACTGTGTCCTTTATGATTTTCTAAGCTAGCACCACTTTAACTCATTACTAGAATTTTCCATTTCAGTAAAAAATCTCGTATTTTTTGCTTTTGAGATCATGGGTTTCCCTCAGAGCATGTAGAAGACTATCACCTACAGGCACTACATTGCAGATATCCCTTTACACAAATAGCACTTGATCTTACAGCACACCTATTTATTTATTGTTTACAGAACTTCTAATTACAGCAGTGCTGAGTTCACTTTAAACTGAAGTATTGCTTGGCAGTATTACAGTTTATTTTGGGGATACCCTCATCAAATGGGCATCACTGTGGTAGGCACACATGCACAGCAGAAACACTCACTATTACATAAAGATATCTCTGTGCAGTGCTTAAGTTCTACCTCCATTATCTGCAGTGTAATTAAACAAGGCATGGTGACATTAAATACGACACAGAAAAAGTCAGTACGAGTCATGAAATCTTCAACTGATATGGCAAGAAAACACAGATGTCTGTTTCAATCTTTCTAAAATCTGCCAAAAATGAAGAAGTAGTCTTCTGGCCACCATAGGAGCCCTCAGTAGGAGGTTAGTCCATATTGCTGTGAATTCCTACCTTGTTATTTTCCATTTAAGAGTGTCTCATACAGGTATATTAACTAAGTTTACATCTCTCCCCACAGCTGAGTGTTCAGCCATCAAGTACTTCATTTGCAATAGCCTAAGGAAGTATTATACATTAAGAATATGCCATGAAATTTTTCAAAGTATGCTAATGACTTTTTTCATTTTTAAGATGAAATCTGTGTAGTGGACATGATCTGTCAACCCTCTCTAGAATGAATCTTCTTTAAATACCTTAGGAAGAACAATACTTCAGATCTCCTTTCACAAGACGTCATTGGGGTGGGTTTTCTTGTTTGTTTGGTTGTTGTTTTTTTTTAAGCACACAGCCTAAGCCAGAAAGCACTCAGCTCCCAATCTAAGATTCACTTTGCAGCTCACTCGCTCAGGCAACCTTTCCACAGCAGAGCCACGTCATACCTCAGGCACAAACCGTCACACAGTACCTCCCCTGACAAAAATCAGCACCAGCAGAGATGATCTGTCCCATCAGGTTAGGCAATGCAAGAGGGCCCACAACATTGCAGAGCCATGTATGCAGAGACACGCACAGACTACTTTGCAAAGCAGCAAGAAGGCAGGATTGCAGCTCATGCTGATGAACTCCATCAAACCCTTACATGAGGGGACAGTGGAAAAACAGAAAACCTTGACGATAAATATGCAATCCATGGTATCCCAGCAGGAAATATTCAAAGTAGTTTGATTTGCTGCAGGTGCACAGAACCAAAGTAGTCATCATTTAGTAAAATAACAAAAGAGACTCTCAAATATATATTCAAGAAATCAAAGAATTATTAATAATCTTTGTCTGGGTTTTTTTCTGTGTGTTTTTGTTGGTTTGTTGGGTTTTTGTGGTTTGTTGGGGGTTTTTTTGTTTGTTTGGGGTTTTTTTTCCCTGAGAAAAATATAGTTTGAAAAAATAATCTGGAATCACATCCCCAATAGGCAAGTATCACAAAATTGGCAACTAAAATTACTTTACATAAATGGTAACGTCCACAACTATGCCTTAGAAAAAGATGCAAAAAGTCATCAAGAAACACACTTCTCTTAGAAGTCTGATGTAGTCTAGTGGAAAAGTGAGAGTAAAAGAAAAAAGATGCAAAACAAATTAATTGCAAATCAAATACACTAAAAAGGAAGTGACTAATTTCTGCAGTCAGTGCTAAGTAATTGAAATGCTTTTTGTACTTGGTTATTTTCAGAATATGGAAATGAGGATGAGTGTTCCTTCCTAACTGCAGTTTGTTCTTAAACTATATGTAAAATTGTAGCGTTAGATATATAGTAACTAACATGGAATCACAACTGGTTTAGCTGTGTTCTAGATGCTACAATAAAGTTTCATATTACATCAAATGAGCAGACTAGAATTAATCAGTGTACTGAACTTATGATAATACAGTGAACATAGCTTAGAAGTGATTGATCCAACAGCAGGTGTGTGTGTAAAATCTAAATAGAAGTTTAATAAATTAGACTAGCTTGCTAATTTTCACTTTGGATGTTCATTTATAATCATAATGTCTCAAACATGCATCAACTCATATCTTGAAAAGCCTATTTCCTGGCTGTCAGCTTGTTCTGCAAAAGTATATCTGCTTGGCATGTACCAGAATGCTTCCATTTGGTATTAGTCAAATAAGTATACATTCACAAAATTAAGACAAATTAACTGTGCCAGTTTTGTAGACCAAACCACAAGCATATTCCTATGGATTCATTTACAGAGCAGAGCACACACTGTGGCTGCTCAGCAAGGGGAAGCACCAGACTGGGGCAGAAAGGAGCTGGGGAGGGAGCCCAGCAGCAGACAGAAAAGCTAACTTCAGCCTACTGAGTCATACCACACCTTCCTATTCATTCAGTGAGGTGAGATGAGTTTCTCCAGAGAACAATTCAGTTGTTTTGATTCACCTATCTCTCCCCACTGAGAAGGAGTCTAAAAAGATTAATTTTAGTAGGGCAGAGTTACCCCCAACAGTGACTAATGGATTAAGACATATGTTCAGACTCATTAATAGCTTGATTCTCCTTTATTCCTGCACTATCAGAAAGCTCCAACACCTCCAGATAACACAATGTTCCTGTGGGGCACATTTAAGTTATGATGATAACTTAAGACAACACTGTGGGCAAGCAGTGGGCTGCTAGGGTGCCACAGAAATCTGCTGTACTATTTTTTCCAGCAGTTGCATTGCTAACATCCTTCTGGTGCCAGGGGAAGAGATAGAGCCCAGTTTGAAGAATAAATGCACAAGTAGAAAATTCCTAAAACCTCTGAGATGACTTGATTCTAAATGCCTCCCTTTGCACTCAGGGGCAAAACCATTCTGGCATCCCATGCAGAAAACCCACTTTTGTTATTTTAGGAATGCACTTGTTGGGAAATGTCGGTAAGAACAGAAAACAGCTGTCAAGCCTAGGTTCAATTCTATGTGCAGAAATTAATAAGAACATCATAATTTGTCTGGGTAAAAGGTATGAAAGCATGACCCTCAAAGCTGGATTTGAACTGTGGAGAGTATATATAAACTATATATTCTTCTAGTACTCAAAGCTGAAATTACATTCGCTTCTACAACTACAGCAAAGCTGAAGAGAAGCTGCCTTGAAGGAAAGTGTGAGAAATCATGACCTATGGACCTACACTGGGGTCACTCCACTTCCCAAGAGAGCTGGCAAAGCACAAGCTTGGGGAATTGCAGGAGTAGTGCAAATGCTGGTAGAAAAGCTGCTCTGTGGGTCAGACATTAATTTCCTGTAAATAAGGAATAACTCCAGACACCAGTGGCACTCCAAAAGCTTTAATCATCTCAGAATCTTTGGTTTAAAACTCATCTGTGTCAAAAAAAACATTGATCAACTGGGGTCTTCAGGAAGGCTAAGCAGGAAAACTGACAACAGAGGAAATACATTGGAGTCATTTTTGGAAGAACTATTTATCCCAAGTGTAACTATATCTTCAACTGCAACAAACCACTGCAATTGAAAAAGTGGAAAATTCTATGTCTGAATTCTTTTTTTCTGAATTTTTGGAATTATTCATTAAAAGTCTCTGATACTAACAAATCAGAGTACGTCCTTAATTAGAAATCAACAATCACACCTGTCCTATATACCTTTCTGTCATGAATTACCAGCTGTCAGCTTTATTCTTGGTATTTTGAGGCAAACTTAAAAGGGTTTTTTTTAATATTTTAGAAGACTATCAAGTACCTCTGTATTTTGCTTCCCTGATGCCTCTGCCTCTACCTAAGCAAGTAGTCTGAAAACATCTGTATTCATGGAGACAAATATTCCTGAAAGCAAACAAAACAATCTACTTATAACTGCTAAGTTTCATTTAATGCAGCCTTTAAGCAATATGCTGGGATTTGCTCAAATGTTTGGAAAGTATTTCTAAGATGGAAGAGTGGAAGAAGAGTGTCCATTTTCACACCATAGCAACTGCCAAGCACAATTTGCCAGTGATGAGAGTGACATCAAAGCTGCTCATGAAGCCTGCAAGGATCTTGTGTTACCAGTGCCTTACTGAAAGAAACATTACAGAGTGCCATAATGTGCTCTCTGACATCCAAAGAGCACAGGACTTTTCAGCCAGAGCCCCTGTTGTGCTGCAGTCACTAATTCTGTGTCTTTCAGGCAAGGAATGACCTTGTGGTATTGCTAAGGAACAGGGAATTTTATACACTGCTATCTTTCCTTTTGTTTCACTCTTGTTCTTTTACTCTCATGCCAAAAGGGTACTGGACTTTGCCGCTGGTTCTTCAGATGCCAGCAAGGATAGCATTTCATAAAGGACATACAAGCAGTCAGCAAGCAGCTCCTGTAGTTTTGAAATTATTCTTCTTTGTCCCAGTTCATCTGTTACTTCTCTGTCTCTTTCATACCATTGAGGAATGGCCAGATAATGCAGCATGGATTGCAAGATACAAGTGAAAATTCGAAATCACAGAATAGGGTCTACATAACACAGCAGGCTGATGTAAAAGCTTTTCATCCAGTGGTCTCGAATCAAATCCTCAGCTCAGAGCAACCACTCAATAAGATTGTTCCAACCACTCAATAAGTCTCATCCTACTCTGGGCCTGACACTTCACTAAGGTACTACACGGTTCAGATGCACAACTGTAGGTTTTCACAGATTTCAGAAGGAAGGTCCAGTGTTTACCACCAGAAAGGCAATACTGGCTAAAATACTCAGTTACTCCACTCTCCTCAGCTAAATAGGAAAACGTGTTATTTCACTGCATCAGAGCACCACGTAAAAGCCGAAGAATGACAAAGGTGGGACTGTTTGGTAAACCTCATGTGACATGGGTAAGGCTTATGCTCATTTCATTTATATTTCTTTTCTTTCATAAACATTGCATTTATTCTCTATTTTAAAACCAGATCCATACCTGTGCAGAGCAGAATTTTTCACCTGATGTCAAGGGACAGATGTAACACTCAGTGCTCACTCCTCTGAGCACCCATGAGATGGGGAACCTAAGGCTCAAGTAGTTCAGCAGTACCACTCAGTCAAGAATCTTGGATCCACTATTGCATAAGCCTATTTTCATTTTGGGACATAAAAGCAAATACGGAACAAGAGTCCCTGTCCCTGGTTGCAGGGAAGAGGTTCAGCAGCATGCCAGGAGAAAAACCTGCAGTCTCCATTCCAGCCAGGGACTGACCTCTGCAATCCTGGGTGAGAACTATTCAAATGCTGTGGGATATTCGCTCTCACCTCTTGCCCCAGAAAAATAGTAAAACATTTTATACCAAAGATGTAAATAAGCCAATACCATAATTTTATGTACATAAGTTCATTTATAAGGGGTGGGTACAATGCACAGTAAACCTGCTATTTTGTGATTGTTACGTGCCCATCTTTCTTACGGCTTGAAGTGCTTACGAGCTTCTTGTTTTATTAGACAGTCATAATCTTTTATGAATGTATCCTCAGAAGACCTTGACAGTAAGGGTAATATTATTACCTCCACTTCAAAATTTGTGTAAATAAGCTACAGGAGGATCAATGTTATGGCTAAATGGATGAAGTCAGGAGCTTCACATGGACTTATCCCAAGACATCCAGAAACAAAATCAGAAGCCTAAATAACATGAACTTTGTGAGGAAACTTCAATACAAAATGAAGGTTACTTAAGTTTAGGAAGAGACTTAATTATATAATTGAGCTCGAACTTTAAGACAAATGAAGTAGTGGAAGAGACTGCCTGAATCGTAAAGGCTTTTAAAGAGAGATTAAGGAAACATTGGCCTAGGAAGACCCATGAAGTTCAAGATGAGTTGTTTTTACTTTTGTGGAAGAAGGATGAACTTACTGAACTTGGGGTGTGCTCACTGATGTAAGCTGAAAATCTCTCTGTGCCTTCAGAGTGATTTGAGTCCAGACCTAGGTGATGTACCCATCAAGGAACTCAGTACCCATCTCATTGGGAACTCAGCACATCCCAAAGTCATCCTTTTAAACTTAGTATGGTAAGCGCTGAGGTAGGTAAATCCAGGCTCATCCCATGCAGTCTTTTGTAATTCAACAAAGCTCAAAGATATAGGCCACTGCTGTTGGTAGGTAATGTAGGTAGACAATATAATTATGCTATACAGCATACATTAAAAACAACAGCTTGTTTTAGCATTAGGAAATAACAGTCATTACAGATCTAAGTTCAAAATGCTGGGCATCTGCAGATACTACTGAATTTGTCTGGAGTTACTATAATTTTGCTGCACCTATAAATTAGACTTTTACATGTCTAGGCACTGTGGTGATTAGTATTATTAAAAGAGAGTACAGACGATCTAAATAAAACACACAATGATGCTTTTGATCATTCACTTTTTTCTTTCCTGTAGCAGCCTACAATATTGCTAAGAAAAAACAAAATAGATATTCATAACAATGTAACACTTAATTAGCTTTACAAGAAGACACTAAGCAATACAGCAGATGCGAATGAAATCCTGAAAGTCCATTTTGTAATGAAGCACATATGTACTAACATGTTTTAATTTCAAACTGGTTTAGAAATTACAAAGAGAAATTGGAAGGTACAATCTTGAGATGAAGTCTCAAGACTATACGCAAACATGCAAGAAGCAAATTGACATTACTGCTAGTAGGATTTATAGTTTAAATAAAATATCACTATCAAAAATAAAAAAAACACACAGCCAATGCATTCATCAGATTCAAACAACTATGACAGCTGGCAACACTATTGGTAAACACCCTGAAGATAAAAAGCAATACCGAGTCAGAAGGTTGTCTGAAGGTAGCCTATGAAAGCCTCAAAGAAAAAGATATGAAACCCATTTGATGAAAAGTGACTGAAGATCTGCAAAGGGATATAGATGATCAAAGGATTAGGCCAAGAAAATTATCTATTTAAAATCCTTTAAAGCTACCAGTGTGAATTTCTAAGTCTCTATTTCTGCCCAAACATAAAGTATCTCTCCAAGGGCCCAGTTCAAAGCCCATCAAAGTCAGTGAGAACCATAAATTTCAGATAAGGCCTTTATGATCATCCTGAGGATGTCTGTAATTACTGTCATTGCATTGCCCTTTTAGAGGGCAGGGGAAAGAAGCACATGGTCTCCAGCTCCCCTGTGCACCCTGGGCCCAGTGTAGGGTTTGAGCCAGACCATGCCTTGCCCTAAGGACCCCCTGACTGCCAGACCTGAGAGCAGTAAATCAAGACTCTTGCTCCCCCTGCCCATGCGTGGAAAGCTGCAAAGGAATGACGCTGGTCACATTAAATAGAGAAACTCAAACTTGACCCACTTCAGGTCAAGCAGGGTTACGTTGCTGGAGTAGCATGAGGTTTTGGTTGTCTTCGAGTTGCAGGAGAACCAGGTACAGAGAGTAAGATGCCTGCAGTGATCAAGTGGCTGTTTCAGGATTTCTGGTGATGGATTTACACAGGTAAAGTGGCTGCTTGGTACTTCTGAAGGTATCAAAAACTGGAGTTCTACCCAAAGTGAATGGAAATGGAGCAACTACAAATTACTTGGTTTTTGAATATCAGATTATTTAGCTGATTATTTATTATTTATCAGATTATTTATTATTTATCAGCTGATTATTTATTATTTATCAGATTATTTGGGACAGCATTTTATGGCACAGACATCTTTGTTACATATTGTGGCACTGCACAGCTGTGTTAATATTCTTTTACCTTACCATAGTCAGGAAAGTTTCTTTAGTCTTAAGAAAAAAAACCCAAAACCAAAACCAAACAAACCCATAAAATAAATTATCTGACCATATTTTACAGCATTCCTCCAGAACACTCCACCTAATCCCAGTGATATTATAGGCACTGGCACAGTAAATATTTTTAAGAATTGAAGTAATTCAGGAACTCTGGCAACTGAATTGATGCTCAGCAGCACAATTATTGTTTCTATTATCTGAAAACATTCAGTTTCAAACTCTTTGAAGTAACCAAAAAAATAAACTGCTACAGAAACTCATTCTGTGACAATTATAAAAAATGTTATTGCTAACAGTACGATTACTGCAGCAATTAGGACAGCCCCAAGTTCTGTACAGAATGCTTAATAGTTGTTACATGTATTACCTCATAAAACATGCTTTTTCAGACATAGGTGAAACATGAAAATTCATGTAAGACCTTTATGTGAAGCTGAATGAATGCAAAAAATGAGCAAAATAGATGAGATACATTTTATTAACATAATGAAAACTAAAACCAGCAAATTCCCCCTCATTTTTAAATTAGCATTTGGATCTATGTCATTATTATGCAGTTCCCCTCTTTTCCTCTCAACATATTGATTTTTCCTTCCTGTTAATGAACTAGGCACTCTGACAAATATAAACATGCCAGTGTCCAGTAATTTTAATACGTAGAACTACTAGGAAACATTTACAGAGATATTGTGCAGTACTCACAAAATGCTGATTTTACTAGTCATTTGTTAACACCCATTACATAAATGTATGTAATTGCTCAAGTGCTCCATAAGCCACCATTATTTGGCTGAAAAACTTGCAGACATTGTTTGACTTATTCTGTACTCACATTCTCAGCATGACTTGGAAACAAGCCAGAGGAATAAAGTACCCAACAGATGTCAATTGTGCACTAGACCACACAACATGACTCCACATTGTACATGATTTTAAATATTACAATTACTCAAAGATACAAGGACAGGCTCTCCGGACAGCCTTTTGTACCTTAAAAATTCTTTCTGGAAAGATGCAAGGGAACAAGGCAAAGCTAAGAGCTTAATATAAAGCACACAAACAACAGAGATGCTTTCAAAGAGTTCTCACAAATTTTACGTACATTGCACTAAGAAAGAGAGGTGCAGAAAAGTGCAAGAGGCTTTGGGAGGGAACATAAATAAAGACTGGCAAGATCTGAACAAATCCAGGAAAACCAAAAGGCAGAGAGAGATTTATGTTCCACAGTGGCACTGTTGTGGCAGGCACCCTCTGTGGACAGCTGGCTGCATGGGAGTGGGGGAAGGATATCCATGGATCCGAAAATCCGCACTACACTTTGTGTGTTTGAATTCTAAATCCAGGTTCGCGCTTTCCTATGCATTAGGTCTGAATGAGTAGCAAAGAGATATCTTATGTCCCAGTCTGTATTCTCTTGACTGGAAATCACCGTGTCTCTCAGCAGTTTTTGCTTTAGAAACTTTAGACAAAAGTTATCTGATTTACTTTCTCCCTTCCCTCTGCATAAAGCGCTCATCTTGTCTGAGTTGTCAGTACTTTGGATATTTTTTCAAGACATCTTTCACTCCATGTTTATATGAGGTATGCATAATGGGACCCTGGCCTTACAGCAGGTACCATTTTAATTTCTCGCTTCTGTTGCCCTCTAAAAATGCTGCAATAGAAAGATTGAAAAATCTGAAAGAATTTTTTTTTTAAGTTCAGATATTTCTCTTCTTAGCCTTGTTTTGGTTGTCAGGTAAACATCAACTTAAAAGAAAGCATTTTCCAGATATGTTCATTTGATGAGAAAAGAAATTAGTCTTCTTTTAGATACTGCTATCCAAATATAATTAGATAGGTAGGTTTACAAAATATATTCTTTTTTTTTTTTTTCCCTCAAATGGAAATCATATTTTAAAGGAGCTTTGAATGTGTAACTTCTAAGCAGTATCAAAGGAGCTCATCAACATACAAGTCTTTTATTGTCTGACAGGCAGGGAAATTTTGTGAGTAGAGATTGATTTGATGCCAGCTTGCTGCAATTAGAAACTAATCAGCATTCTTTCAAAGTCAAGACCAGAAGAATGGCCTGAGGTTGACATTCAGTTCAGTGAATAAGCAAGAAAATTTGTGTCTCCTGAGTCCAAGTAAGCGATGACAGAATTTGGAAATCACTAGCTGTACTGTAAACTCTGCTACCCGTAAGGCCAAGCCCAACATGTATAAACAGAGACCTTTTTAGTTAGTGAACATGGTATTTTGACTCCAACAAAAACCTGCTAGTAAACTTTTCCAATTAGCCAATGTTTCTTCTATGTCTTCTAAGATGCTGCCCTACTGGTTTATTGACCAAGAACTCACTTAGGCACTAAGGATGGTAACACTATGAAAACAACCAGTCCAAAGCCCTCATATCCTTTAAGCTCTACTTTATTTTTTTGTAGAAGGTGGGCTCTTATTCAGGATTTTTTTTCATTTCGGTCTGTTCCAAGGTATGCCTTGAACATGTGACAAAAGACTTCTGCAGCTTCATAAACTACCATAAATCTTTAAATGCAACTTACTGAATTAGTTCTCTTTACACAAATACCAACCTTAAATTTCATCATGAGCTAGTACTGCCACAAACTGCAGTAAGTGCAGATGTAAATACCCTGCTCATACCACCACCCATTACTTTCTTTGATTATCGTGCTGTTAGGAAACTTGCTGGGAGGTATAGAAACTGAGAAGATAGAACTATTTGATATTTTCAGGAAAAGCTGTTCCATATTGGAAATACAAAAAAAAAAGTGCAAACCAATGATCTCTCATGTGCTTTTTGATGCAAGTTTTATATTTTTATGTCTAACCTAGGAAAGAATGGAGACATTAAAAGACAAGGGATCTCTGATTCTGCGTTAAAAGTAGTAACTGTTGGGCCATCCTTTCTCTCAGCATCATCTTTGAACAATCATTTCCTGGAACAAGGTTAAAAAGAGAGTGAATTACAGTATGCAGCACAGGAGAAAGTCATCTAAAGACAGATCAGGATACAGGAAAATGTTGCACTTTTTTCTCTTTTTCTTTTACTTGCCTGCAATCATGTTTCATTTTAATGACACCAATAAACAGGCTCTCACTGGAAACATGCATGTGAACCAGTTGAGGACTTTTGACACCACCAGCTGGATATGGGGCTGGCCACTATTTCATGGACATCACTGGCAGCTCTGAATTGCAAGTAAAATAGAAACACAAATATTTAACAAACCCAGCAGAAATAAAGAGGAAAGAGGCAGCCACAGAGTTGAAGGGAGAAGGAGATAAGGTGTTTGTTACCTGACTAGATAAATGCAATTTAGTTTTCTAATTAGAACCTTGTTAGTTTTAAATTTTATGCATCAGTATATAAAAGAAATCACAAGGAAAATAGTATATAAGCATATTTTAATGCTCAGCAACAACCACAACAGACAGGCAGTGACCAAAGGTGCAATTGTAAAAGTTTTCCTTTCTTTGCTTTAAGGACTGAAAGCAAAAAAAATAAGCGTTAAAGAAAAAAAGAAGCAAAACCAGAAGTGAAAATTTTCACAGGTCACATGCCAGGAATACACCTGGTCTTACAGACTTAAATGATAATTGGTCTGAGTATGCATATAAGTGACTTAATGTGGTTTCCCTTTTTGAAATCTTCCTCCCAAAAAAACCTAAACAGCAAATACAACAGCCTAAGGACCCTTACTTCATCTGATGCAAGAACCCTGATGTTCTGGCAGGATCCCAAAACGTGATAAAATTAGGACGGTAGTCCTAAGTATAGGAAAAGACTGTATTATGCTCTTGGAAAACTTGCTGTTTGGTAAAGGCTGCTATAGTCACTTACAAAAACCAAAATCAGAAGCAGTCTTGCTTGACACAACCATTATGGATGAAAAATCCAACTTGGAATGGACACACTTTTGAAAACTGTACATGGATCACAAAGGGATGCAGAGATGTGAACTAAATGAAAGAAAGAAAGAATAAAATGAACCAGCACATAAAAAGGGAAAGTCACTGTTGCACCCCCTTCCTTATCCTATACCTTGAAGAGCTGTGGCAGAGTTCTAGGATTTTACATAAGAAACTATGCTTAGAGAAATTAAGAAAAGTAAACCTCTGGCTGCTAAATGTTTTGTGTGGTACTTTCCTTGCTGTTTCTATTTCACCTAAAAGCATGCTTATAATGTCATGTCAAGATGAGTTTTCCAACTAAAACTTGGTCAGTATTTGTATCTACTCTAAAGTTAATGACATTGTCCTTCAAGGGTGACAAGCAGCTTAGTAAACAATTACATGTGACCATAAAGCAAATTAATGCTGAACCTTCAGTTATCCCTCACTGTCACAGGAATATAATGCAACCTCAGCAGTCCTCCATGCAAACACTGTCTCAGAAGAGCTGTGGTAGAAAATGGATCTATCAGAAATGGGTAGAAGGAGAAGAATGCAAAGAACTCTTGTTTAACAGTGAAAGTGGGGACCAAAGCCCAGAGACTAGCATAAATAAGTTTAAGAAACAAGACATACATTGGTATTTATGTGGATTATTAATTTCTAAAGCATGCTACTATAAACACCAGATGAATTTATCACGTTGGTTCCAAATCAAGGCTAACAATCTCTGTAGAATATATACCATGACAGAGCTGAATTTAACAGCTTCAACATAAGATAAAATGCCATGGCCTCTACTACACAAGAAAATAATCAAATATCCCCATTTGTCCTTAAAAAGCTATGGTTCCATCATAAGAATAATTTCTGAAGCAATAGAATGAAATACATACATTTTGTACATTGATAAGGGTAAGAGGCTCGTTTTCCAATTTTTATAGGCATCAAAGCAAGCAGACTTATCCTCTAAACTAACTTTTGAATCAACACAAATGGCCCCCTTAACATCAACAGCTTTACCAATGAAGTAACAATTAAACAGTTAAGAATAAGTGTCTCAGAACTAATGGTTTAAAACAAGCAAAATTATTAAATGAGTTGTTACAATGAATGGGTTACAATAATTTCATTTAAGGAGAAAGCCTGCACCCCTTCTAGAATAGATTATGCTATTTTTCTTGATTAGCAAACCAGTAAAACGAGAGATCCTTTTTTATATTTCTCCACAGCCTCTGTTGTTATCAAAGGGATTGTTCACAGCAGAGTTCCCTTCTCTCATCTTCATTAACTTCCAATTTCAAACTTCCCCTGAATTTTCTTCACTGTCAAATTTCTCCATGTGTGAGGGTTGAAATAGAGCCTCCAAGCCATTTAAATCCACAAATTATCACTTCTTTGACCTTAATTAGACAAATCAGCAAGCTAACTTACATATATTTCTCAAAGATAACCATGTGGTTCTTATGTTGGGCCAGAGCTCCTCTATCAGTTTCCAGTACCAGTTTTCCAGATTTCAGCCTTCATAGGCTCCCTGGCAAAAAACAGAGGAGCACCACTGAGAACAAGGTAAGACTGCAATAAACAATGAACCATGAGGCTTTGCTGCCTTTTCCTGAATGTTGACATAGTCAGAAATAAGGTTGAAAGCATACAATTTTGGGTGGGAGTGAAGGGAACTGTGGAAGCAGAGAAAGAAAAGGAAAACAGCAGCTTGGAAGCTGCTCATGCAGCCTTAAAAACACTGCTGACAACACAGAGAAAGATTTGGGGTTCAAAACAGTTTGAAAGAAACTGAGAATGGCAAGAGATTTGTGACTCCTGTTGTTTGATTCTCCTTGTGTTCAGAAAAACAGGGGAGTTTGCATTTTTTAATTAAATAGGATTGAATATAAGAAACAATCAACTCCTTTACCAACATGACAGAAACGACCTACAAGACCCAGAGATTTTAACTAATTGCCCATGTCAAATGGAGAAAGGGAATAATGCAGCTATAAGTTTCAGTTTTAATAATTAGATATAGTAATAAGACAGACATCTCTGAATGTCCTTGGGATCACAATTTCTTTTGGCAATAAAATATTCAGAATGGTTATGTTGAGCGTTATGAATGTTTATTAGCATAAAAGTACATTCTAGTTCCACAGCATGCAGGATGTGTATAATGGTGCTACATGCATTATTCATGTTCTGCAAGACCAAAATAATTCCTTGTTTCATTCTTACGGATTCATAATTTAAGATGAAGAGACAGTCTCTCTCTTACAACAGAGATATTTATTCTGCTCATAGTTAGGTTCATGAGTCTTGCACCTACACATAGCAGATAATGCGTCCTAACAAATTAATCAACATGAAAAATAGTTAACAGTATTTCTGAGCACCCTGGTAATCTCAGAATAAAAGTAACACCAGAGTCCCTTTTCTCATGCAAAATGTCATGCGTTAAACGTAACAGATAAAAAATAGCATTATATAAAATAACAGGTTGATAAATTCAGAGTAGGAGCACAAAGCAGTGTGTGTAGGAGCCAGAAACTTATTATTTCTTATTGTTGTTCTTTGTCTCTGGCACCTCTGACTTTGGAAACAAGCTAGCTTAAACTATTTTTGTGAGCTTAGGGAACTTAAACAAACAGCGCTAGCTGAGGATGAAATTTCAACCTAGTAGCTGTGACTGCCTGAACACCAGGGTTAATAAAGAAGTGTTAACAGATCCCTACCTACAACATGCCATGATACCAGTCAAAATGTCATGTTCACCCAGCACTGTCTCAACAACTCCTTTCTTACTAGTTTATTGGTTTGTTTTTTACAGGGTACTACAAAATACATTTCAATACAGACTATACTGAAACACAGGATTTGTACCAGGAACATTTATCAGTTTATATTCTTCTTAAACATTATAATTTTTTGTTTTATATGTATTGATTTATAGCTTATAAATTCAGGTGCTGATCATGCATACTATTCAGGAATTTATAGAGAAACTGTCCAAGGCATGTAGCTGAAAGAAATATTCAGCAACAGGGTGAGAAATGTTGAAATATTTCATTCTGACATTTTAAGATATAATATCTGAATTTTTATCTTAAAAAAAAATGTAGAAAATAAATAAATTAAACCACACCTAATTTTGGTGAGAGAAAAATAAATTCAAAAGACACTGTATCAGCCCAGATCAAGTCAGTTGGAAAACCACACCAAAAAAAGAGGATTGCTGGCAGATTTCAGACATTGAAAGAAAAGTATGAGAAAAAGAACATGAATGTAGAGAACCTGACCATAGTATTAACATGTAGGGCCTGGTGATCCAAGATCAAGGACTTTCCTGAGCCAGATGTTATAAAAATAGACAAAGATGTTTCACAGAAATCCCCAAACTGTGCCTAACCTGTTTTTAAATCCCTTCCCACTTTTGACCTAACAATTTCTATGATGAATATGTAATAAAATCTCATTCACAACAATTTTGGAAGGTATTTAATTATCTACTAATTTATCTATTAATATTAAGTATACTTGATGAGGGAACTGGCAATCCAAGTACCCCACAGGGTAACAGTTTTAAGCAGTCAAAGTATTCTTCATGCGGTTTTGATGCATAAAGTCATACACGTCTTTCCATACTGCTGG
>NW_009938560.1:130119-131202 GCF_000696875.1 Nestor notabilis
TAACTGCTGCACTCTGGCATACTGAGGTTTCACTATACAATAATCTACACAGTTGTTTCTTCCAGGAGGTGCAAGTCAGATGCCAGCTTAAAACCCCTATGAACAAAACGTCCTGAAATCACACGTAATGTTTTCCCATTTATACATCCCTCTCCAGACTTCTAAAATTTAATTTTTAAGCATTCAGTTTGACAGGTGTTTTGATGTATAAATCATACCCATAAATAATGTCTGAAACCACTTTTCTGTCTGACAACCAGAGAGTAAGGATGACAGTTATCTGGAAGAGTGATGAAAAACGACACAAAAGATGACCTTGTCTGTCCTTGAATGCAGCACAGGCACGCTCAGAGATGACTTCCCTGCGTGATGCAAAGTAAATATATCTGTCCTGGTCAAGCCTGGCTTGACCAGGGCAGAAACGCTCCATGTCCAGCTGAGCCCATCTTCAATTCCTGCTTTGTCATGGTCTTGCTGTTGACAAGACTCTTCATGTCCCATTTCTAAAAGATGCCTTTAAACCATTCCTTTATTTTGTTTTCATTAAAAGAGTTCACAGCTTTTATCTATTTGCACATTACCATTATGCCCATTAAACATCAAGCCTAAGTCAGAGAAGAAACTCTGAATCCTTTGCATTACAATAGCCAGAATACATCTACCCCATACTTTTATTTTATTTCACAGTTTAGAGCACAGCACTGGCATTTTTCCAAGTTCAAATCCAATTAATCTTTTCATTATAAGGAAGCAATGCAGAGTATAAAACCCCCTAATTTATTGGTTTTGTTGCCAGTTACTTAATCTGGGTGTAAGTAAAATTGCTTATTTGATCATTTATTTAGGAATGAACATCGTGTCACAGTTTTACTGATCACACAATTTGATTTGATTTCCATTTGTTATTAGAAACTCCAAACAGTGGAACAAAAAAATGTATTTATTACATCCAGTTAAAAACTGAATTTCCCACCTGAGTCAACAAACCAGCCACAGTAAGCAGTAGGCTTATGTGTATTGGTGTCAAGACTACAGTGAAATATAAGCATGTGCTTAAATAAAGATATTAAAACTTTGTCAGCA
>NW_009938560.1:131212-154466 GCF_000696875.1 Nestor notabilis
CAATCAAGTACTGGGGTATCCAAAAGAAAAAAAAGCCAAATTCCTGAACTGCGATGGGAATTTCAACAGAGAATGACATCGGAATTGTTGTTCAAGCACTCAATACAACACTTCTGATCATCATGCAAAAATAGCCCAGACCCTGCAATTGGGCTTTGATGGATATGACGTGACTGATACTGTGTAAGAAAACAATTTGTCTGCATGTGTTTATTTTCTTGTGGCTCATAAACATTTCTAAGAAGTCAAGAACTTTTATCTTATTCTCTCTTGAAATTCATTTTGTTGCACAGAAGGTCTGCTTTAACTGTTAAGAGCAACCATTTCCCCAGCTCTTCAGAACAAGGAAAAAGTGTAGTCCGTAGTTTTGATCAAAATTATTGAGCACGGAATAAGTTATTTCAGCTTAGATAAGCAGTAGAGTTATGCAGTTTTTGCAGCTTAATGTCTAAGTAACACAAATTGCCCTCACTCTTAAGAAAGCTGAGTGTCATGTTTGAGATTTTTAAAAGAGGAGCAAAGCACTGTTAGAGAAAAATGCCAGTGGAGTGATATGTTTTTAGTTTAATAATATTTCACTTGCTTTAAAAAAATATTTCTTCAAAAGAAAAAATATCTTTCTGGGGAGTTGCCTCCCCTGTGAATCATAATCCATAATATGCTTGCAAAGAAATCAGGACCCACAATCTGTCCATACCACCCTACAAAGAGCAAAATTCTTCTTGCTCCAGCATCATCTGCAGTGTTGAAGAATAGTTTGTTTGTCACATATGCTCTAAGTGTGAAGTCACTCAAATGAAATGAAAGACAGTCTGGTGTAGCTCATTCATTAATTTTCACAGCAGTTGGTGCCCTGTTGGCATTTCAAATTAGCATAAGCAAAAGTTCAAGGTATTTAGCTTCATTTCGAATCATGTCTACTATGATTTTCAAGAAATGTTACAAATAGATTAAATTGCATTAGTAAAAGCTAATTGCAGAGCAAAAGAGAAGAATATTAAATGCTAAGTACCAGACTAATTTCCAAGTAATGTAATTTTACAGCTGAATCATCCGCTACGTGAAAGATTGCACTCAAATAGCTGCAGTGGTGACTGTCACTGCAGAAGGCTGAAGTCCCTAAAGATACTTTTTGCAAGTGTTAAATGACAAATTGAAAAGAAATTGTTCATTTTACAGCTCCAGGCTCTTCCAGCCTGCTCTGCAATTGGAGCCAGCATCTAAAAAACCTCCACAGGCTTGCTGCTCTTACGAATATAATAAACTCTTCAGTGCTACTGAAAAACTGCAAAGCTTTTATGATGGGACTGGAGTTTCCTAGCAATTGCCTTTGGCCAATCATTTTCAAAACTCCCAGAAACTCTTTTGTATCAAAATATCCTCATATGACCATGGAACAGGGAAGCTGCATTAAAAAACCCCTGCATTTCTAGTCTAATTGCAGCTCCGTGTTCATTTCTGCAGTGGTTGGTTTCCCTGGCTGTCCTTAGCGGTTGGTTTCACTGCCTGTCCTTGCTCTGCTGTTTTAAGATCTCAGACACAGAAGACTCAGGAAAGACATCAAATTCATGTACATTGTCCATTTGCTGATTGGAACACTGAAAACACACCAGTTCTTTTCAAATAATGGAATATCCAATGCATTGTGTGCCTTGCTTCCTTCCTTGGTGCATGGGGAATTTCTGTGTGAAAATGCTGCACCTTCAATGAAAATCTTGGTAATTCAAAAAAAGAAACAAAAGGTGATAACACTGCAGAAACTTGAAAATTGTAACCAGGCATTATTTTATTACAAATCAAGAAGCTATTAATGAAATTGGATAAGAGCTGACAAAACAACTGAAGTACAACCACCTAATTTAGGCATTAGCAGTGCAGATGGCTGTGTTTAAGCATTTACTTTCTATATATTGGAGAGAAATAGGTTCTTTTATGCCGTGGTTTATCTTTCCCTGTGAAGGAATCAGAAGCATTTATTTTTATCATTACATTTATGTTCCCATTGTCCATAGTCTAGATGATGTCCAAAACCAGGTGGATTGAAACCTACTCCCTGGTATACGGATGCTCCTGAGAACCCAAAATGAACCACTGGCACCCTTGAATGCATTGAAGGGATATATATGAGGTGGGAGGAAAGGATGAAATTCGTCATTTCAAAAAAGCATCTTTTACAGTGCAGTAGTACCTGTGTACACTGCAATGGCACCACATCAGTCAGGTCTGTACATGTGTTGACAAATAGACAAATTCTCACAGGAATGAAGCATTTCATTGAATTCTTTCTGACCTTATTTTTCTCTAAACAAGCATGACTTCATGCTGAAACAGCAGCAAGAGCTGTAGAGTTTCTGTGATCAGGTAAATTCAAAGCTTAGATGGAGAAGCAATAAATAACCAGTGGTACTTCACAAATACGTCATGCCACAGGAGTGGGAGAAAACATCTATAGGGAAGCTGTTTTATGTTTGTTATACCCAAAGCACGGGAGGAACACTGTGAGCACATATCTGAGTTTAGTAGACACAGAAGAACTGCTCCAGGTTTTTTTCAAGGTAGAAGCTGCATAAACAGAATCATTACAATAGCTCAGTATTTGCCAAGACTGCAGACCCCAAAATGAAGCTGTAATTTAAAAAAAAAAAAAAAAGCAGAATAGAAATGTGCATTGTGGAGTATTGTGGAGTACTGAAAATATGAGCTCATGAGCAAGGCTAGAAAACAGAATAAAAAATACGCAACTTCGCCTTTGGTTGCATTAAAATTTTCGTGTCGGTCCATAGTAAAAGCTGGCCACGAGGTTGCCTTAAATTAGTCTAAACCACATAAGCTGCTCCTCCCTTTCTTGAATATAATGTTATTTTATAATATAATTAATAGAGAGCATCCACTTCAGCTGTCTGCATGTGCTCGCTTCCTCAATGTGACAAACAGATGGCTACTCTCACAAGGCACACATTTCTTTGTGCCTTGTGACAAAAAACCTTTGAAGAAATTAGTCTGTAGACCACTGTCTTTTTCTACCTATGGGCCTCAGAGCATAATTAGAGAGCAGAAAGGCCAGAATTCTGATCATGGATTCTAAGAAGGCAAGTCTAAGTTCCTGGAAAGGCTCAGAAGCAGAAAACCTTGGAGATGATCAGTTACAGGGTCAGAGGGTATAGTAACCCAGTAATCTGTGTCTACATCAGACCTAAGGTTCAGCCCTAGCATGCCGTATTTTAATTGCTGAAGTTACTCGTTCTTCAGGCCTGGGTGACAAAATTCTTCCCTTCCAGATCAGTGGTATCAGACCGCTGGAGCAAGCTCTACTTGAAACTTTTTGTACATACACAGGAACGCTTAAGCGTTAAGCATACAGGCAGTTCATTTCCCCTACCTTCCTTCTGGGTCCTTAAAGATACTTTTAGATGAATTTCCTCTACTTCTTCAGCACACACATTTATCTGTGGTACCTATCTCATCCAAAGTTTCGCCACTGCTCTGTTTGCTTTCATAGGTTATGAGAGCACCAACAAAGCTCTCTGGAGAGACTCCAATCAAAGTTTCTGCAAATCTGTAGCTTGAGTGTTTTACAGGTGGTTGAAAACATGCACCAATATGCTCCATTCACTGTGCAAAAGGCAGTAATAATAAACAGTTTATGTAAGGGTCTTTCCCTCTTTTGTCTCCTTCAGATCTTTGAATTTGGTCTGTGATTTGTTAAGAGGCCAAGGGGCTCATATGAGGAGTTACTGTTTACCAGCAGTTTTCCTTGTGCATAACTACTCATGTCTATAATGATTTTATAACTTATTTGTAATTTCTTTGATTGAATGCAAGCAGCCATAACTACAAATTCTACCTAAGACATAGAATCATAAGGATTAGTTCATTTGTGAAGCTATAGCCAGTAAGGCAGTGGGAGTTATACGTGTACTGCAAATTTATCTGAGCTTCCACAGCTGCTACCAGGGTGAAGCTTGTGAGCTTACAGTTTGGACAATAGGTATGAATGAACTTGAGCAATATCTTATGCCTGAACTCAGAGCTATATTAGCATAGCCCAAGCCCAAAATCTGTAACACAGTACACAAAAAAATGAAACCATGCAACAGATTGATTGGATGCTTTAAATGCAAATCCAATGAATTAATTTCTGCACAACATGCTGTGTGAGGTTTTAACCACCTTTCATATAAATGGGAGAGACAAAATAAAACAGGACTGTAAAAAACCTCTCATTGTCTCCAGCTGTTATCTCATCAATCTGAACAAGCTTTGCAGAGTCTTACTAAATGAAAGATTGGCACTGAGGATCTCCAACTGCTGTCTGACATTTCAGCTTTGCAGTTAAAGATCTGCTCCTTTTGAGTAGCCTCTGTATTTTCCAAATTAAGCATCTGGAATGTTTGTCAGTTACTTTTAAGACAGTTACAAAGTAATAAATATAAAAGAATGGGTATAAATATCAGACTAAACATTTGGAAACGCAGTATGTGATTCAGTGTATTAAATTCATTACATATATAATGCTGAGAGACAAAGCATTGCTGTCAGTAACTTAGTCCCAGATCAGAAAAGGGACTTGGGAAAACCATATCCAGAAAGGAAGAGACAGTGATTCACTTCTCCCAGAAGACTTTCAAGAGCAATGGAAGAATTCTGGACTGAGAAATTACCATAGGGATCAATAGTTTCTGTAATTGCAATTGTCTACAAACAAATGATGTATTTTGGCAAGTGCTTTTGTCTATACCAGAAACATGACAAAAGCAGTAGTAATAGCATAGTCTCAGGAAATGTGGCATTTGGAGCATTTCGCAAGTGCTTCAGTTTAAAGAGCTTTTCATCAGAAGATGGTAAATTTGCTGATACCTAAATGTTTCATGGAATCATATTGAGTTCCATGTTTTGGGTAGTGAACTGGGATAATAAGGAAACTTCTGGGAAAGTCACAACATCCTGAAAAAAAATACTGCCCTGCTGCTGTCCCAATTCTTTGTGTGTTACAATGCTCACTGGAGAAACACAATACCTTTAAAAACCTGGACCCAGGACCTTATATCCCATTAATCAGAGAGTTCATGATGCAGACATCATATCCTGCACAATACTTCTTAATAAGTACAACTACTATAGTTGTATAGTAAGTAGAGTCTCTAGGGAAACAGACTTTTTATAATGTTCTGTGCAGCCCTGAATTCCCTTTTTTCTCCTGAGGGAATGCCAATCAGCCAACACCAGAAGAGATTTAAACGGACTGTGCCTTTTTCTGTGAGACAGAATAGATTTATGTTTTTATCAAGAAGATAAAAATCTAATGGTTTAAACCCCTTGCACACACATCCTTTAGGAACATTGGGTATAAACTAAGTGATTTCCATAGGTCCAGGAGAAAACTTGAGGGTTTGGAGTTTTTTCCCCCAAAAGGAAGGTTAGTTTGGAGGTTTTTACTTCTTAACAGAATGCACCAGGATGCACTGTAAGAAAGTCCATCACACAATTAATAGTCATTGTACTCCTTGGTACTTCAAGAACATTATTTTCATTATCATTAATTCTTTTCAGATGAAAAGAACTGTGGGAAAGGTCCCATAACAGGTCTTCAAAAATAACACTTTAAAATCCATCTTTGTTACTGGCAAGAATACAGAATTACATCAGTTACCACCAGACATATTAGAAATGTCATGATTATCAGGAGAGCAGCTGATCCAATTTGGAAGTTTCAAGAAAAGAGTTTAATAGTCTGAAAGATCACAGACCTTTACATTTTAGCAAATAAAGTAAAAAGCCAGTTGTAGATTAGTTTGCAAAGAAAAGAATCACCTTGTAAACAGATGAAAGAAAAATATAATCCAAAACATTTTTTCTCAATTACAAATAGAACTCTGAATCCTACTAATTAAAATGTAAGCAGAAAACTTATAACTAGAACTTTTCATAGAGGAGGCATAAAGCTTTAACAAGAGACTGCTTTACCCACACAGTGCAACATCAGTGAGTTTTTTCCACATTCTTACATCCTCTGAGCACATATGAAAGATAACTTAAGGACCCTTACAGTCTATCTGTAGATTCATACATTTGTGACACAATTGTTACAAAATGGAGAATTCATGACAGCAATAGAAAACAAAAATAAAGAAATAGATAAGAATAAGCATAAGTCTGATCGTAATGCTGTAACATGGTAGCAGATCTTTCATATGAAGAGTGATGAGAAGATTTGTCTCCCAGTCCTAATGATGATGAGCAGAAAGTTGGCAGAGAGGATCTATGCAGGAGGAGAAAAGGCCTTCTGCAGCTTTGACAACAATTTACATACATAATCATGGACAACATTGCATAGAATGTACATTTAATGTGATAAATAATGCTGTCACCTATCATCAGTAGCTTTCAATGAGCATTTTTTATTATCCTGCCTGTCTTACAGATGGTGAAACAGAAGCAGTGCGAAGTGAAATGATTTGCCAAAGATCATCTAGGAGATGAAAATCTCCTGAAACTCCAGACCATTGCTTTATACTTTCAGTGTACTCAGCACAGTGTGTTGCAATGCAGCGTTGTTGTTCTAATCAACCTAGACTCACCATTCCTCATTAGTTCTCTGCATTACAGAAACCACTACAGCTGTTTACAAAATTATGGCTCCCTATGACTCACACAATCTCTTTTTAAATAACAAAGTGAGATATTTCACAATTTAAGTCACTACTTTTATCACTTCCTTTTCATCCTGTCCCCCTTCAGCTTGCTTCCATGCACAATTCACCCAGGATCTGCACAACCCACACAAATGACACCACCCCCCCCTCACCGTAGCTCCTACCTATAGCATTTACAGCTCTCTCCCACATCTCCAGTGGGGTCACAGCCTTGCTGTCATGCAACACTTCCCACATCTGCTAGGTCACACAAAGGAAAGGACACAGCACACTCAGTTTAAGTGTGCTGTTAACCCCACGAGACTCCGTTTGAAATTAATGATACCTTCCTGGCTTGTTCTCCAGGCTTTATTTGGTCTCATTCACCTGTGTAACCATTAATTTGCATAAGATTTGGAGAAGTTTAATATTTCTGAAGAAGTTTCACAAAAATAGATGGCATTTTCATCCTTGTAAGAAGTGGTACTTCATGTCTTTGCTATTGCTCATCACAGGAACATCTTTAATCCAGTGTTACATTGACTGGAAAAAGTTACATCCTACATCAACTCTTAAACCACCCAGCAGTGCAACACTGGTTTGACTAAATTACATGGAAAGCTCAAAACAAGTAGAAGGTAAACAGACAACTGAAAGATTAATTTTATATTTTAATAAGTGTAGCTGGAATCTTTTTCCACCTATTCTCTTATTCTTTGTAGTATGTAAGAAAGCTTGCAATAATCATACAGATCAGCATAGCTTGTATTTATTGCTTAGTTATGAAAGAGTAATAATGAAAATGAAAAATGGCAATATAGATTTTCAGTCATATAATTTCAATGCTCCACTTTGCTAAAATGATGTAAAACACCTACCCTTACTAGCCAGGAATCTGCTGAAATGGCATTTTTAAAAAGACAAAACCCACAGCCAGGCAGTAAGCAAAAATGCTGTGAACACGTTTTATATTTTCCAATTAGGTGTTTCTTTGCAAATAAGATATCAGAAATACAGATTTCTATATCCATAATATTATACAATGCACAAGTATCAGATCAGCACTCACTATGTAGCATCAATCTCAGTAGTGTTTTGAGATCTCCAAGTAAAATTACAACTTATGACTGGACAAGGAGTATATCTTGTTTGTTCTTAAATTTGCCATGAATCTTCATTGGTGGTAAAAAGATGCAATTCCATGCCTTCACAGTTATATGAAGTACTGTTTACATGATTCAAGCACCAAAACATTTCTTGTCACTATGTGATATTGTAGCATCTAAGATACTGCAGTCTAAGCATCAGACACTACTGTGTTTAAATTACAGCAAATGTTGGCATTTTGATGGAGAAAACTACATACATAAAAATCAAATTAAACCAGCCAATATTAAAGTAACGTTAAGGCTGGGAGTTTAATTAACTTCCCTGAAAGTTAGACTACTCAATACATTGGAGATCCTTGGGTGGCTGAACATGGTGCAGAGAAAGTGAGGCAGAGTTAAGAGAGATTGTAAATTCGTAAATTATTTAAATCAAGGTCACAGCACTGTATAGCCACTGGCTTGGGAAAGGAGCTTTCTCAAAGCAGGAAGGAGCTGAAAGTGACTATCAGACTGACAATGGAAACAAGGTTTCCACTGATTTAATACCAAGCAGCAGATGGACAAGATGATCTGCTAATTCCTGCTATACTGGGGAGAAACAGCAGCCAGTCTGGGCAGGGATCTGCCTCTGGGAAACCACAGAAAGAAGGCAAGGCAGATTAACTTTTTAGAAGGAGGGAGTAAAATAGCTTTACAAATTTTATTACTGTCTGTCATGGCAGGTACTCTCCTCAGTCATCTCTCTAGCACACCATCTCTTAATTTACTTTGAGTGCATATGTTCCTATAGTGCCACTGTACAAACACAATAAAATAACTCTCTTTTCACAGATCTCATTCGCACTGAAAGGTGTTTCTGGAGGCTGCAGAACCTGCCATCTTCTGTGGTTTTTAAGAGGAAAGGTAGCAAATAATCCCAAATTGTTCTTTTGAGCTAGAGAAGCATTATACGAAGGGATGTTTATTATAAGCACAGGTTTCTCAAAGAAAATTTGAAGAGTCCACCCACCACATTCCCCCATTTAAAGACTTAGATTAATACTCTGGCCCTAATCAAGCCTTATTTTGCTCATATCTCACTTTTCTACCTTATATTTTAACTTCAGATCTTTATGGTGCTGCAGACACCGTTAAGCTCTCAAGAGTATGCACCAGGTCTGCTCACAGACAGCAGCAGATCATGGAGTTCAGCAGAAAGGTGGTAGCTTCCTCCTGACACAAATCAATAGATGTAAGGATTTCATGAGGCACACAGCACCCTTGGGCAATTCGCAGACACCAGAGTCCTCCTCCCACCCACAACATATGGCAGCAGTCATCTGAACCACTGGTGTCTAAAGTGCATGCACCTACGAGGAATGCATGTGAAGCTTCACCAAATGCTCCTAACTAGGCAGACAAATTGTTCCAACTCCAAGAACTGCTTCTTTTTCTCTTTCTACCATGTGTTTACTTTAAAATAGTGAGATATATGCAGTTGGAGCTGTTGCCTCCACATATGTCTACCCTAGAGCCAAAGATAAAGCAGAACTCCAAGTAGCTTTAAAACATACAATAGCAATACATTCACAGTGACTCAGAGCTCATTTTGGCTAGCTGCTTTAAGTATATATCTTATACCTACACAGGTTTCTCCAGCTTTCCCTCAGATCCCTACTGCTATGCTTAGTGCTTGCTGTACCTGAACGAGATGCTTTAAATCCTGCTGTGATGTGTTGTGCTTCTGCTGCATCATCGATAGACCCTCAGTGCCCCACATCTGCCCACTTTACCCTTGGAAATATTATCTTCAGCAATGCACTTAGAGGTAACTAGCACAAGGCAGGATGTTTTATTTACAGCTACACAAATGACCGCAACATAGCAACTAAGCTGTCTATGGATATAGATGAGTTCTTTGGGAGTATCTTTTCATCATCTCTATGCCAGCCTACCCAAAATTTTTATGCTTCATATCATTTGAAAACAATGATTACATGTACCAGATTTTTAACATTCTTTATCACCATGATATTAACAGAGCACACATAGTATGAATGTCTGGGAAATTTATTGCTTACATTCATTCTCTTGTTTACTCTTTTAGTCTTAATTTAGCAGCAAAGATTGTTTATCAATATTTAGTCTCATATTGGCTACACTGAAAAGGAAAGGGGATTTGAGCAGATGGCTTTTGCAAGCTGCTTACCATAAGTGGATAATGCACAGATATGCCTCTTGATGTACCACTGAACAAACACTTTTGCAAAATTAGGTGCTGAAGAAGGCCAAGCTCAGGCTGTGTGATGGAAACAGAGACTTGGGTTCTAATTTAATTTTTCATTTTACACTCTCCAGATCATACCATAAATAAAACAAAGACATGAGCTATACTGCACCATGTTATGCAAAGACACATGGAAATTCAGTGCATCAATTTACTAGGAAGTTAGTTTTTTAGTTAGTCTTATGCCTACATAACAGAAATCAGAAAAGATCCAATGTCTTAAAAGAAGTTAAAAAAAAAAAAAAAAAAGCCGTAGAGACAGCAGAAACTCTGAGAAGCAGCACTTCCAGAAGTCATTTTAGTTTACAACATCACAAATTCTTATTATCATCTCAAGTGAAAGCACTGTCAACAAAGGCAGACTAGAGACATGATCTCCTCTCTCAGACTTCCTCAGCATCAAGGTGGCTGGCTTTGACATAGGGATGGTTCACTTTGGGCCACATTTTCCTGGCAAGGTGCAGCCACTGCAAGAGCCTACTATGCTTTAATCTGTTGCTTAAAACAGCTTAACCAGCCAGGAAGAGAATAGTTGTGTTAAAAATGCCCCAGCAAAGGTCAAAAGAGAGGTCAGGTGATCTCAGCGCACTTGTTCACCTTGCTGTCAGTGGAGTAAAAAGACGAGTGTAGCCATGGAAAAGTTTTAGCACATCCAGGATTCCCTGGTGTCTCCAGCCACAATTTCACCTCTCTGTAGGCATTTCAGCCAATTTTGAGATAAACCAGCTCTTGGGCTGCTTTTTTCCAGGCCAACGCCATTAACTCCATGTAGCCTCGCACTTCAGCACCAGCTGTGCTGTGTTTTCTGCTTGTTGTTGACAGACTAGTATTTTGGTTTTTTATGTATCTTCAAGTATCTTACTGATTTTTTCATTTATGCACACGTATAGGAATCAGTCTGGTTTCTAGTTGGGCAATTCAAGTCAAAAGTCCCACTAACAGAAATCCTCAAAGTGAAGAGTATGGTAAATACATGATTATTTACCATATTAGGCAGGAAACCCTGCCTAATCTATAACTACATTCCTTGTGAATAATTTTATTCTTCAGGGCTGTCAATCTAGCATCTTCTGTGAACATTAAATTCATTACAGTAACTTAATAAAAAAAATATGTGGTTTTAAAATCATCTTTGAGATTAATATTACAAGAAAAGGGAAAGGGGAGCATGAGACACCAAAGACACCCATGTGCCATGCTTATCTGAATTACGGATTTTATACTTCCATTGCCCTTAGACCGAGGTCATGATTCTGCATCAAGGTATTATGAAAACAAGGGTGGGAGGGCAAGGGCAGATACAGTTAACTGAGAAAACTTTTCCAGGCCTTCCAGACAGTCCATCACAACCAGTACCAGGACCAACCTGTCTTGCGTGCTGTACCTACCTACTACAGCTGCATGCCTCTCATTACTTTTACTACCTCTTGCATTTCATTCGAATTTCAAAAGCAACATATAAGGGCAGACTGTTTAATCCATTCTTATCATAGCCTTTAAAGTATTTTGGTATTATTATGCCAGGATTTGAGTTTTCTTTTACTCTTCTGTTTTGCAAGCTGAAGTCAGAAGCAAAGAAGAACATGTTCCTTCCCTAACATTCAAAATATTTCTAAACAGTTGGTAGAAAGTTTAGCATTTTAAACGTGACAAGATGTCATAGTAAACTAGCTATTTTTATGTAACTTAAGAACTCCTGCAAACACAAAAATAATTTCCTTAAAACTCCATGTGAAGCATGAATGAACTGAAAATTAACCAAGTGGTTAGCAAAAGCGCATTGTTTAAAAAGTAGACCAAATCTTTAGTTCATACCAAACCACTATGACTCCTATTCATTCATAAAAATAACGCTGTCTCCCATCTTCAGCCAAAAATCCACTCCTTATGTTCCTATTTCAGCTAGATTTTTTTTTTCTTACATTGAACAGGCACTGTATTTCAAAGGAACTGTACATATGGTTAATTCTATTTTTTCTGGAACTGGAGTAGATATTATATGAGTGGAATACAGTGTATTTGATCCAAATATTTAGACATACAATACTTTATTTTTAACATACACATCTACAAAGCTCTTAAAATCTTGTGTGATTAAGAATTGTTTTTACTTAACACAAAAGTAACATGCAAGTTGCAATCCAAGGACAATTTTAGACTGAAGAAATATGAAATTAAGGATTTTTATTTCTTTTATATTTTAACTTTATTGTTGTACTAATTCCTGAACTGTGGCTTTTATAAATAATGAATTTGGAAGTGTGATGACACAAGGCAATAAAGGCTTTTTCATCTTTATAGTCCAATTTCCCTTATATGTAAGGTCTTTCATTATTTTTTTTTTTAAATGTAAATAAGAATATAGGAAAAACGGGAAGCTCCCTGCTTTCATAGTCACTTTCAGACACTTGATAATTCCAGACAATTCCGTAGACCCTAAATGCCATTTAAAAAAAATCATCTTTTACATCTGCCCCACACTATTGCAGAAAAGGGTGCATGTAACCATTGACTTTCAGCCATACTTAGCACGGAAGTATTTTACTGCTGTGGAGGAAAGAGCTGGGATGGATGGGAACGACCAAATTCTACTATTACAGGAAGGACAGGGATCCATCCCTTTCTCTGGGAAGAGCACCTGACAATAAAAACAGTTTCATTGACAGTATCTTTCTGTCAATGTACTCTTCTGTAAGAAGTCTCTCTTATTTCACATCTTTTGGAGCAACTGCTTTCAAGGTCTTAGAAATATTCATTGCACCAAAAGTCATCATCCTGATTAAACTCTCAAGATACTTATTTTTCTTTCCTTTTTGGCTCATATTCCTTTTTTCTTGTTCATGTTGTTCTTCAGTGCACTTTAAAAGCTATAGTACTTCACTTCTGCAAGAGTTTTGGCTCTATTGAAACCTGTTGTACTCCTACAGATGTTCTCTTTCTCCATCAGAAATCATGACGGAGATATGATTTATCTACACTACAGAGTCTGTATGGATTCAGTTCACTCCCACATCATCAAGAAAAAGCTACACCACAGATGCACAAACACTCAGCTGGTACCCTGGCCTCAGGCAATGCTGGGCAGCCAATGGTAGAGTGTGTCAAGAGTCAGCATGCCTTCCCCTGAATTGTTGTGGTGTGCCAATAATCCAGGTGAATGCCCTCCCCTGAGTAAATTATCTCTGGCCAGACAACCCAACACTCATACCAGTAAAGACCATACAAGATCCCTTATATTTTTACTTTGCAAGGCACAGTCAATTTTGGGGCAGAAGACCAAAATACAAAAGTTTAACAATCCTCTCATCACTGTTTTAATTTCTGTGACTTTTTCTTATGAAACCTAGTTAAAGCTGAAAGGGTCCAAACAAAAGATGTTTTGAAAACATGCAGGCATAAGGAGAGCTTTTTGCAATACTAGTCAAAGAATCTAGAGCTATAATGAATTATCAGTGCTGCAATTAGGAAAGGTGAAAGGTTTGTTTGTCTTATGAAGATGAATTTCTCTAAATTGCTTTCCTGTGACATTTGTTTTCATATTAGAAAATATAAGAGCCACTGAACTACTAAACAGTTATAGAATCAAAATTAAATTATCCTAAAGTATATATTTCTAAGCAAAAATGACAGGTGGAAACATTTTCAAAGGAGTAATTTATACCTAAGCTATACTCTTTCCTTTAGAAGAAACTGAACTGTCAGTTTCTGGAACTTACATGGTTCGAAGCATCTCTCACTTCTGTGTTCTTTTCACTTTTTAACAGCTCAAGCAGCACAATATATTATTATTATTCATATTTTGTGTATGGAAAGCTAAAACTAATTTAATGTTTAGGATCCCAGCAAGTTAAATAAAATCTGCTTTAATGGGAGTGGTGATTCTTAGATATACTTACAGATCTGAAAAGAGATGGGTCAAATGATAAATGGCACTGAAATGGGGAATTAAAGCCCCAAAGACAGCCTGTCACTTTCTGGAACAAGGTGTGAAGCTATTTTTTGAGGTACATGGGATAGACTTTGTAAGTTATGATCTCTTTCCATCTTGTAGGTCTTTTCCTCTTCACCACTGAAATTTCTGTCTGATTCGAATGATGTTGACCTCCCAACTCTCTGATTCTCTAATGACTTCTGCATTGTTTGTTTCAATTCGTGTTTCACTGCCAGATAAACCAACCCACCATCTTTCATTACTCATGTAGCTATAAGCACAATATACTCGGCCTACAGAAAGTGTTTTTGATACTGAATCTAAACTTGGCAACATGTCACATCTCTTCCACCTTTCTACACAGCACATCACTATGTGTGTTTGAGTAAGACATCGCATACACAAATATGAAACCACTGACCTTAAACTATAATTAGTACAGAACATAGCAGCCCATCTATATAATGAAGCAGGTCACTAAAAGCTCTCACTGACTTACTGTAGGTCAGTGGCACTTTTTGTCAGGCTTTCAGTCTTCTATTTTTAAAAACAATATTGTACCAACTGCCAGAGTGACACATACACATTAGGATGTTCTGCTGGACCAGAGTGAACTGAATCACTTCCCTGGAGATTACTTCTACAGGAACAAAGCAAAAAGCAAAACCTGGCAACTCTCAACCAGAACAGCCCAAAACAAAATAAGAATATAAATGGAGGGAAGAAAAATAAAAAGGTGGATAGTAGAGTATCCTGCTCACTTAGTGGTAGCTAGTGGAAAAATGTTTGGCCTGGTTGTCTTTGATTTAATGAAACCTTAATCCTTGCATTTGAACACCTCTAGAATTTTTTACCTGTTCATTTTGAAACTGAGATAGCAGAGGCTAATCACAAGTCTTCTGATTTAGGCTCCTGCCTAAAACACTAATAATTTGGTGTAAATGTTCAGATAATAACTGAAAGCATGCCAGTGAATCTCTTCCTACAGCTTCAGTTCTGACACTTCTCCAAGAAAGGCACTTTTGGGAACATTAAAAGTAATATCTTTGACTACTATTACTGACCACTATTGACAAATATATCTCAGGCTCAATTCTTCCAGTGAAGCTGCTGAAAACTTGACAATACATGAATATAAACATAGAAACAGAAACAGAAGTAATTCATAAGGTAATACTTTTGATCAGGATATGAACTGTTTTAGGCAGAAGAAATCTTCAGCTCCTGCTGTATTAGCAGAACCAGATCAATTGCAGAAGCCCATAGGGCATAAAAAGCAGAAAGCAGAGCAACAGCTGGTTTATTGGTGTTTATATCCGAGACTGCATCAGAAGCTTCTGTGTATGAAGTTAAGTTAAATACTGCTGCCAGCTCAGGTATCATCATAATACTACCAGCTCAGGCAGAAGCAGTATGATTTTCACCTGCTCAGGGTGGATGCTTGGACCCATTTTTCTAATGATCTCAAATACTTCATGTAGGATTGAATAAATATCACTTTAAAAATCAATATGCACTGTGTGCAAGAGGAGTGGTACTTTTATCCTAATTGATTCACAAACACAATACCTAAAATAACCTCAAAAGATGACTGGTGCCCTCTGTTGTAGCATTTGCCTTAACTAATGTCTGAAATTCACAAATCTTGTGAGAAAATCCATTGCCCTTTGGTCCGTATAATACAATATAATTGAAAAATTAATACTATTTAGTCTCACATATTTACCAAAACTGCCATCTTACAAAGATTCTGTGCACAAAAACACAAGGCAGGAGTTGGGACAAGGATCTCATAAAAAAGATCTGCACCATAGAATATTTGCATTGTACCATTTCATTTGAGCACTGGGATCTGTCCAAGCTCTGCTCAAAGTTTGAAGCTTCTACATGAATGGGGAGGACTGCATAACCATAATCATCGTGTAGCTGCTTATTTTCTTAAGGATGCACTAGCAGTATAAGTTTAATAATGGTTCAGCTACTGCCCTCATAGCATCAGGAACATTTAGCTGTGCACCTGGATTGTGCTTTTTACTTACTGAGTTAAAATTCTGCAGAAGGTTTTCTGCTATGAAGACAGCTTATAATTCTTTCACTTGGTGGCTCTTCATTGACTTCCAAACTCTTGGTTTATATCCACACTGGGAAACAGATCAGGACTGATGCAACAGTTGCTTTGACTGAAGCCGTCTCCAGCCCTGATGGCATGAGAAGGTATGCATTCCAACTGTCCATCCCCAGCCCTAGCAGCTAGGAGTCATAGGAATTGAGTTAATATAATCAAGCACATGATGTAGCATAGTCATAAATGATTACTTGTTATACTAGCACATTAATTTAAGATCATTTCAAATTAATGACATTGCAGTGAACCATTTCCAAAATCAACAAAAATAAGACTCCAGGAAAAGAGAATCCTTCTGAACTGTGTTTATTTCATCATGTTTTGTAGGTGCTTGTGCAGAGAGAAAAGGACACATTGCCTGGCTTTGGAGATGTTTTACCATCCACAGAGGATCTCTCACTGAAAATCTGGTCCATTATGCCTTGATTTCTGGTTTTTTTGAACTTTTTCTTATGGGATGCTGTTGCTTGTTAGGTATGTCTAATATCAGACACAATGTTACAGTAGCTAATAATGTTGTCTCATAGTGTTAATTAGAGGTTCTCTACCAATGACTACTTCACCCCTCTCATATGCAGAGCTGATTAACTTCTAGTTGTGCATTAAAAGGCATATTCATTCTAACAATTTATAACTACATTGTGCATTAACAATAATATATTTAATTGCAATAATCACAATGACATTGTGTGTGGGTGGCACTACAGTTTAATACATTTACATTTTTCAGCCATGAGACTTATGATTTAAATTTCAGCAATTGCTCTTCAATAATTGATCTAATTTTTGTGGCTTTCTTTAAAGGTAATTGCTAACTACTCTGCAGAAATTCTTCAGTTCACAAACAGAAGCTGCAAGTTTAAATTAAATTTCTTTTTCAGATGCGATTCCTGCTACACACAGAGATGAGGTAGAAGGTCACTGAGTACAAACTGTGCAAGCTAAGTGGAAAAAAAACCCAAAACTATCCTTGCCTTTTATTGTTAGTCTACTGCATTTCTTTGGTAGATCTTTCATACAGTAAATGTTATTGATATCTAGATATTTTGTTCTGGATTATTATTACAATCTAGTCTTCCTCTGTCTAGCTGCAAAACTAACACAACATCCTACTAAAGGCATGCTTAAACGTTGGACTGACTAACATCAATACTTCATACTTCTACTCCTCCTCCCACAAGATCTTCCTCTAACACATTATTTTTCAGAGACTCACTGACTCTGTTCCCAATCCTAATCCATCCTGTTCCACCTGTGAATGTAAAATACCACAGACAATACCTCAGCAGGCAGAAGGATGCCCAAATGCAGCACGTACTCTTTTTACAGTTAATAAAAAGATACTAAATATGACAGGAGTCATTGTCTTTCTTTACAATGAACAAAAACTAGTCAAATTTGCATTAAAAGTTATCCTACATGCAATGGACAGATCTTCTAACAGTGTTATCTTTCACCAATCTGATACACAACTGCCCGCACGAAGAACTAAAGGGAGATGTCCTGAATGCATAACACAAAGTTGAGATGGATTTCATGCGTATAAAACCAGAAGCCAAATCCTGCAACCAGTGTACAACAGAGAGAAAGGACAGAATCATCTCTGCCCTTTCTAGGGCCCTTCAGAAATTCAACCTCACCTAAAACATGTCCAGTCCTATATACTGATTCATGCCCCTTTCTGTTTCTCTTCCTGCTGCTTTTCATACAATGTATTTGCTTCATTACGTACAGATCACTATTAGAATTCAAACAAATTATTTCATTATTTTTGTGATGCGAAGCAGTATTTCGGTCTGAGGGAAGAAGCTGAAATTATCCAATGTGTTTAAAACTGCTGTCTAAGAAAGTCCTTAAAAGCAACGTTAATCCATTTTTTGTTAGAATAGTTAGCATGTGTGGCTGTGTTTGCACGCACACACACACATTTGGTATGTATTCCACTGCCAGTACTGCTCTTTGCATAGAAAGGTCACATGCCAAAAAAACCCATGCTGATAAGTTTCTTACTGTTCCTTTCTGTTTTCACTCTTAAGCAGAGAGAAAGGAATAAGTAGCTATATTTTTTTACCATGTTTATGTAAATCCTGACTGTCTTGTATAAGGTTATCTTGGGGAATTCTCAAAACAAGCCCATACAGTTTAATGTATTTTTTTCTCCCTTTTGCTGCAAAGAACTGCAGAAATGCACAGACTGTCATAGCAAAGATGTAATGTCATAGCGCAGAGAGGCTCAGGAATAAGAAATCCTCAGTGACAATGGTCTACAGAATCATACACAGCAGGTTTATCACATTGTTAGTTAGCAGCTAAAAGCACTATGGGGCCACTGCAGTGCAGATAGTGTGAAAACAGCCAGATCAAAAATTCAGGAGGTCAGGATATTAACCCTAACTGCACACTACAACCTCTGGATCAGGGAGAAGACAGCATCTCATCTCCCAGGGGCCTGCAGGTTTTGATAATATCTATGATACCACGATGTTATTATGTATTTGGCTTTGTCAGATTCATTGCATTCTTATCCTAAATTAGCTTTTCAACCTGACTTCAGGAAAAAATTGAAAGTTATTTTTCTTAACACTCATTCTTTAAAAATTTAAAGCTTATGACTAGCAATGAATAAAAGATTAGGTTAAACACCTGATCTGATATGAAAATTTTCCTGACATTTATTTAATATAAAAATGAACGTGTAGGTGTTTTTTGAAATAAAAAATTATTCAGGTGCCTTAAGAGGTTACTTCTTTGGAAACAGGCAAAATGCCTGTTAGCTTCAGAAATTTAATTCTGTTCTTTAAGTCACTTGGGCACATTTGAAAATATTACCCTTGATCTAACCCTCAATAGAAAAAGATTGGTATCTTTATCAAACAGCCGTGTTGAAATCAAACTTCTGCCAAGTTCTCCATTTTGATGAAAATCACTTTCTCAATTAAACATATGTTATGGAATAATACCAAGACAAAAGCATCACGTCTCAAAGTTTTCCATTTTAGAGTGTTATTCTATACTTTCCCATACATATTACTCTCATTTAGCCATAATTCATTCATTTTCTAGGTCTAATTTAAAGAAGACTGAGAATTTAGGCAGTTTAAATCTGAGGGTGTGAAGAGATCCCTAACAAAAGACTCCCTCTCCATATGAAGAGATTATTAAGTAATTGTCCAGCTCTGTTCAAGTCATTGAAATTATTGTTCTTTACAGTTATTACACTGTGCTTTCAGTTTACATAATTTGTCCATTTAATACAAGTAGAAGATAATTTACTAAGTTGGCAAACAGTGTTCTGATTAGCAAAAACATTTTGAGTTAGGACAAACTCAACAAAATTATTTGTATAATCACATTACAATGATAAATCTTTAGATTTATCTAAAGTTCAGGCAGGAGCAAGTAGTTTCTATATATGACACTAAATTTAATTACACCTAGTTAGACCATTAAATGGGAAAGCCTGGGCTAGGCTGGGGGCTTTCAGATATCTAAGAAATGGTCCAAGAGGGTTGACAGTTATTAATGCTATCCCCCTATTCTTCCTTCATAGGTTTGCCAAATGATGAAAAAGGGGCTTTGAAGGGGACAGAAGGTTGAAAGGGATCTGTTCCTGCACTGTAATTACAGCTTCCAGGGTATATCAGTTAGTGTATTTAGTGTGTCTGGGATATGGGACCAAAGCCCATCCCTAGGAGGGTGTAGCTGTCTGTTGTGGGTCACTGTGAGACACATATTTTGTGTCCACTCAGCAGCACAACCCCAAAGCTGCTCCTGATTCTGTTTTGCACTGTGGCACACAACACTCAGGACACTGATCGAAGACTCAAATCAGATGTGATAATTCAAAATCAATTTGTACAGAGTCCTCTGGAGACCAGTTAGAATGCTAACACTGCTAGCTAAATGAACGTGTGTTTTAAAATGCTATATTGCATACCAGTTACAGGTGCTGTTGCAATCCTTGTCAGCCTTTTCTGCTAGCATGTTGCATTTCTGATAGGGCAAAGACAGAAAGACACAGTTCAGAGGCCTACTCCACCAAAGCAAATGCAAAGTGACCACCCAGCCCCAGGACTTAGGCAACAGACCTTAACATTATGGTCACCATCTCAGACCTGTTTTCTCACATATATGCTGCTACCTACAACACAGCACCCATTTTAAAGTAACAAAATGATTCTCTCAGCTGTTTACATGTCTATTTTAAAAAGCCTTGTGGCAACTGAATTCAGTAGCGACCTACTCTTGCTTTACCATCATCTGGCATAGACAGCGGACAGCCAGGCTCACCACCCTGGAGAACTAGGCAGGATCTCTTTTTCTGCTAGTCTGAAACTGTACAGACAAAGTAAATCAAATCCTGACAGCCAGTAGCAGTGACTTACCACAGTCATGACGTATGATCAACAAAAATAATGAGGAAAGAATATTGCACATTGACTCAATACACAACCTCAAGGGTTTCTGCAGCACAGGAGGTAAGAATACCAAGGGAACCCCAATCCTAAATAACTCATGGAAGTCAAGGTCAAATATTTGAAAGAACACCTAGAACTCAAAAATACAAAAACAAATCCAACCAATTTTTTGAGTTTGCATCTGTGCATATTCAAGCCTTATCTATGACATCCTAGCAATACTGGCAAACTTAAGAACACATTATACAGACCAAGAAATTATTTCTGATTGTCTAATGAAGCCAATAGTGTTAAACTTTTTCATTTCGTTGCATTCTTAATCATGGGTGGATTTTTTTATTTTTTATACACATTATGATCTCAAGACAATATTTTTCAAATAATCCAAAATAATATTTTTGATTTCTGCTTATCTTTAGTTTTTCTCTAGTGAAAGAGTCACTAGATGCAGTCAGCATTTTCAAAATTGTTGCTAACTGCTTCAAAGCATATAAATCATAATGCTGTATTTCGTGGGAAATCAGTCACTACCAAATTTAACCACCTTCCTTATCAACTTACACTTTTAGCTTATCATATCATTGACTAACTGCTTATAATGAGTAACACTCAGGGATTAGTGCTGCGTATACAATTTACAGTAATTATTAAGTTACTGACTTACTAAAACTGAAAGTGTATCTCCATTTGTCTGGGTGTAATTTAAGGAACTTTGCTGTTCTCACACCATTTTAAAGCATCAGTAAAGCTGTTTCCAAGTTTAAGATTCATTTTCATTTGCACATAGACTATACATTTGAGGACAGAAACCCATTTTTGTATTAGTCACAGGAACAAGACTATTTCTCATTCACCCTAAAATTTATTAAAAACAAGATGCTTCTAATGTTGAAGATAGGAATAAAGAAATAATATTAATGTTTTAATTTCAGAAGCTAATGTATGTTTTTAACCTAAGTCTGAGGCAGCATACCATTAGAAGTGTAGATTTTCAACAAATATTTTGAATTGCAGTTACTGCATTAAGAGATAGATCTGGACTCCAAGTAATTAATGCATTGAGATATATAGAGGGACTATTAAAGTGGATGTGCATAAAGGTTTGATTATAATTTATTCTTTTTAAAAAAATACTATTGCAAAATACTAAGAAACAACTTCCCAGATATTATTGATATATTTTCCTGGTTTTCTATCCTGAACAAGGAGAACACTAAAATCCCCAAAGTTAATATGTGGCAAAAAGAATCAAAGTGTCCCATTCTGTGAAACCCCTTAGCAGAGCTGCCCACCAATAAAAGCACTCCTTCATGGACACAGTTCTCATAACTCAACAGAAGCACTTTTAAGTCTGCTGCCTTCTGCTGCTGTAACTCATTAGTAAGTATTCTCTCATTGCTTCTGTGACAGCTTCAGGAGAAATCCCAAGCACAACTCCTTCTGCAAAGAAACCCACCTCTACCTCCCTGCTCCCACCTTAGAAGAGTTAATAGATGAGAGGACACTTCAATGCCTCTGTCTCTCCCTGTGTCACCAATCCACCTCTTCAGAGATCAGAAAAATGAACCACCCTGCTTTCAGTCTCTTGCTCTCTGTTGCTTTTAGCTGTAGCTTCCATGCTTTTCCTTCTCTAGGTTTCAACTACTTTGATAGCCCTCCTGAAACCCAGCAGGTCACCATGGGCTGCCCCAGCAGGCAACCCCTGCCGACTACCTGAACAGTTTAACCCACCACCCATCCTCCCCTAGAGATGCCTCCAGCTCCCAGGAGACAACAAATCACTGCTACCTGGCAGCAATTCCCATGAGTTTCCAAGAAGCCCAAGCCAGCTGGCTTCCCCTGAGAAACCATTCGCATGAGCTGTGGTTCCCCTTCCTCCTCCTTCTATCTGTTGGCTTCTGGTGCCAGCTCCTTCAAGAATGGCCTGATATGTTCCACAGAAGCTAGAACTGCTTTATTTTAAAAAGCAGTAACTAATTGGACACTAACAGACAAGTAGTATTTTAATGCTTATGTTATTTTTTCCACACAAAAAAAAATATATGGGATCAGGATCATTATTTCTTGGCTACGATTGATCATACAAATTAAAATGCAAGACAAGCCTTGCTTTTAAAATATATTATTATTATTAGTCAATTGTACTCAGAAATTAAAGCAGAAGGAGTACCATTTGGTGTTAAACATGCCAAATAGTTTGCATGTTTCAACATTACATTAGAATGAGCTGTGGTTTTTGTTTTTTTTCTTCTTCCATGACCAATTCATTTTTTAAGACTCAATAAATCAAGTCGGCTGTTTATCTGTGAGATCAAGCTGAGTGACTTTATTTTTGATGTTTCAAGGACAATGAAAAAATGAGAATGTAACACAACTACATAGAATGCAAAGGTGAAAACTGGGTTGGAAAGATATGCTTAAGATATGCTAAGATCAGGGTGATTAGGGAGACTGCAGTCAGAGGGCCATGGCTGAGTGGGGCTTGAGTGGCTTGGGCTGCAGACCATTGATACCAGACAAACACTGGTAGCCAAAACAGACTAGACTGCTTTTGCATAGAAGAGCACAATGTACACTAGCACAAAGGCACATGTTCTGCATGTGCTGAACTCCCAGAAATCTCTTATATTAAGTGAAAAAAAAAAAAAGAAATAAAGTGAAATTAAATCCCAGGTGAAGGCTGATGCGCATTAGACTCTCTGCTAGCAGGCTGGGAAAACCCACAGAGGGTCTGTGCTCTTGCCCTGTTGTCGTGGTTCAAACCCAGCCGGCA
>NW_009938561.1:0-80020 GCF_000696875.1 Nestor notabilis
GGAGGTTTCAGAGTCAGTCCTCTCTTAAAAGCTTCTTCGTCCAAACCACAAACATCCCATGCAGCCTTACAGGTGTTTAGGGCTATAAAAGCAGAACAGTACACATTTTAGGCTGAGAAACTTGCAGTTATGTTTTCCTCCTTCTGATTTCTTCTCTGCTTATCCCCTTTTCTACACTTTATCTCTTCCAGCTGTCTTTCACTACTACTGACACGTAGGAAGCTATGCACAAGGGGAGTGAAGAACACCACTGTGCTGGAGGGTCTTGCTCTATCAGTAAAGGTGAAGTGGTGGGTTTGTTTGGTTTGGTTTTTGGTGTGTGTCGTCGTCCCCCCCGTCTGTGACACATCCACTACTAAACCAAATTAAACAAAGTCTTGAACAAATGAAAGTCAAAGTTATGCTTTCTGTCAAAGAAATACTGGTCAACAGATGAGAATGATTCCTGCCTATTAGGTTCAGTGTTTCTCTTTGCACCTTTGGCATGTATGTCCATTGTGGGAAGATGTTTCTGTCTTATTTGCACTCAGGAAATTACTAGAAAGCTTCAAAGGAAGCCATGCTCAGTTCTCAGCTGGAAGATCAGAGAAAGTGAAGATGAATAAAACTGTAGCAACATAAAAACCATTGATACATCTACATGGAAGGTGTTTTTCTTTAACACTAAATGAAGCACATCTGTCTCCAGTGGAAGAAAATTACACTTTGTTTTTCCCAGTAAATGTGTTCAAGCAATCAGGGTTTTTTTCAGAGAGGAATCAAGATTGTTCAAGTATTTTCATTAGAATGTTTCGTATTTTCATCCCAGATTTTCATTATGTTTTGAATTTTGATTAAAATTCCATTGAGAAAATTCTGAAGGCAACATGGTTTTGACACTGATTTCAATATTAAACTTCAAAAATTAAGATTCTGTTATTTTTATCTCATTATTTATTTTATATTTTGTTACTTTAATGCATTTTCCAACATCTCCATAGAGCTTCTGTGCATAACAAGGAAACAATATGATCCAGAAAGTGCAAAGCATTTCAAACAGCTCTTCCATTTTGGGAAGATTTTGTTCTGTTTGAAACAAAATATTTTTATAATAAATTTTGTGTTTTATCGCTCAGCACGAGAAAGTGGTATTTCTTTTCCTCTGATAAGATTAGGAAGCCTTATTGAACACAGTCTTTTCAAAGACAAGATCATACCTTGTGTTTGCTTACATTCAAGAATGAATGTAAGCCAGAAATTAATAATACATGCATGCCATAATTACAGAGCTTTTGGAGTCAGGCTCCTCCAATTTGGAGCAGTGGGTCAATCTCCTCTGTCTCCTAAAGCATTTTCTTTGCAGAAACCCTCACTACCAGAAAAACATGAAATCATTTTTATGTTAAACAGTGACAAGGACCCAAAAATGAATGAAAAAGTAATTCCATAAATTTTCACCACAGCTCTAACTGTTGGTTTATTACACTGCTGAATTACTAGGTTTTGATCATTACTATTTTTTCTTCCTGAAGAAACTAATGCTTCCTCTGGAATAAAGAAGTGAGCTTTACCTGGCTTAATCTTTCCTACTCCACTGCAAGCACAGTCTGCAACAGAAGTATTGCATGACTAATCAGTCGGAGGAGAAAGATGCAGCTGAGACACAAGCCTGAGCTGGCCAGAGCCTAGAGAATGGTCTATGTTTGCTTTTCCACATAGCATGCTCCCCACGGTGGCTGAAAGACAAATTCTATATAAATAAAACTAACAGTTCAACCTGCAGTAAACCACAAACTAAGCGGGTCTCCTCCTAAGCTGCACTGTTTCCAAGCTTGCTTCCGAGTACCTCAGTGACCTTTCATGCCACAGCAATCCCTACGCCATTGCCTGTCACCCGCCATGTGGAATTTAATTACAGTTACTTTCCATCCCTTTTGCCTGTTTCAGTAAGTAGTAGCTTATGCTTGTTTCCCATTCAAATAAATAAATACACACGTACTTGCATGGAGCAAAGTAGTTTGGGATGTCAGGAAATTGGCAACCTTGTTCTTTGGGTGGGTTTTGTGCATTTATCTTTCATTCCGTGATCTGTGAGCAACACCCTGATACGAATTCATCCCAATCAGATAAATTTCAGACATTGAAGAGGGAGCCAGAACATATTAATTCATGAGCCTCTATTTTATCATTTCAGCTCTTCCTCTCAAGCCTCTGGAGTATTACATTTTCTTATGCTACGTATCTTCAAAGAGAAGAGCATTTTTCACATATTTTATTTTTTCAGATTTTACCAGGAAATCTGAAGGGGACATTTTGCTGGTGGAGACACTGTTAAAGAACAGGTGCAGCATATAACAGGAGATTGTTTCATAACTCTAATTTTAAACATTTAAAAAAAATCAGTTTGTGACTGAAATGACTGTTATTAGACTTTAAATAAATACAGGCATTACAACTCTACTGCTGAATACACTGCATGGTAGTGATCAAAGATCATTTTGCCACTGCCTACAACTGAAAATAAAGATGCCATTATATAAACCAGTCCAAATCAGATTTATACAATAGTATTCTGTTAGTATAGCTACTCATCCAATGTAAATAATTAAATCCTTTGACTCAAATCCTTTGATTTAAATCCTTTTAAAAATTAAATCGTATGAAGCCAAAACAGCATGAAGCATTTCTGTCTCATCTCCCTCTCTACTCTAGAAACTATCACTTTAAAGAATAGATCTCCAGACTAGCATGAACAAGAGACTTTACTTCTTAAAAACCTCCCAGCAACTTCAAGATATTTCCTGGCTTGCATGAAGGCAGAACTGTCATGATTTGAAGTACTCAGTGTTTTTGTTATAATATAAGGGAAGATTATAAAAGTAAGTTTGCAAGCTTTATTTAAGCAATGTCATTGACATAATTGCTGGATTTTTTTAGCTTTCGTCTGAGACTGTATTTTAAGTACTATTAAATATTAAAAAGAAATGCTTCTGATTTAATAATAGCTGGTAGAAAGTTTGTCACATCTTAAAAGTTTTACTCCTATTGCTCTATCCAAAAAATTGATTCTTAAAACAAAAACCTGTATGAAACTAACCAGTGTTTATTCAGCAACTAGTTCATCACTCACTCCAGAGCAAATCTCTCAATTTTGCTCTCCTATTGTTTCTACCAAGGAGAGCAGACATTTGCCATTCTCAAAGGCAGACAACATCCTTCACGATAAATTGTCTTTTCTTCTAACAGTACCAGTCAACCAAGAGCAATTTAGATCAGCTGTATTTTAAGCCAAAACCTTAAGGGAAACCCCAGCTCTAAATCTTTTCAAAACATTGAAGATAGAATACTCTAGGCAAAATACTATGAAGCTTCCCCACACTAACCCCCCTCCCCCCCAGACTCACATGAAGCAACCACAAGTATTGTGTGAAAATTCTAGGACTAAATGTGTCTTTGCAATACAGTCACAGAAATTATTTACAAGTAACTGAGCTAGTTTTAAAACAGCAAATTCAAGTAGCAGTAGTAGTAGCAACCTAATTATGACAATGCACAGTTCAGTTAGGGTTCATTTACCCTACCAACTCAGTAGTTTGCAGCTGCAGTGTAAGTGTACTGTAACTATCCTTCTTATTCTACACCTTTGCCCTGCAAACACTGAAAATATATGGGCCAAGTAGTGGCAGGTCCAGACTTACTTCTAATTTCAAAAAGGTAAGCTGAAATTTGTATCAAGGAATCTCTCAAGAGTCTAATAGAATATGTTTTTCCTGAGATTGCTCTGAACAGGTGAAGTTCTGACAAAGACGTCACAAAACTGCATCCATATCACCTTTTTTTTCAAAGCATACTGAGTCCAAGCAAAGCCAGAGGGACACAGAAGACATAAAGTTGCTTCAAACTCCTACTACACTGATGATAATTAGAGAAGAGCAATTAATCCCTTTACTCATTGCATTTATGCAAGGAGAGTTGTCAACATAACTTCACTTGTTGCATGCTATTGAAATATTTATTAGACACTAGTTCAGTGTGTGTGCCTGTATAGCCTTCTACTGATAGCAAAATGTTTATAGCAGCTATGAAGGAAGTCTACAGTGATACAAATGTGGTAGTACATTATAAAACTTTCTGTACTGTCATTAGGGCTAACATTGTAGTAGATTAATTTCTACAACCTGAATTGCCCATAATTTTGAATACTGTGATATTATTATTACTGACAGAAAAAAAAAAATCAGGGTTTGTTGTTTGGATTTTTTTAAACTGTTCAAATACAACTGAACATATGAAGACATTTCTTTAAGCAAGATTACCAGTGGAAGACTGGTATTGTGAGCAGATCTTCTAGATACAATTACTTTTCCTATAATCCCGGCAGACTAGCCTATGAAGCTGTGCAAAGCTTTCTTTTGGAGACACTAGCAAAGAATATTGTCATAGAAACTCTCTTTCCTGAAATTCAAACTAGAGAATAGACCAGAAGCAGCTCAAGCACTTGGGAGAACAGGATGAAGAATGTTATCCATCATTCTTTAATAAGGCAAGCCTAGGAAGAGCAATTAATCATCTTCACTGAAACATAGCTAAATCCATTTCTATTTGCAGATGGTTTTACCTGAATGCATCCAGAAAGGTATCTCCCCAACTCAGCAAAATACTGGAAGTGTGCAAGAAAGCCCTAATAATTGGCTTAACGGAACACTTACATTCTTACCACGCTAATGTTATCATATCAATAGGCCTATATTGATTTTTATTACCTCAGGATTTGATTTTCACTGTGTTCAGTTTTGGACATGTTTACTAAAAATACTAGTATACATTAAAATTGATGGTTTTGTGGATGCCCTACTGCTACTGAAAGGGGAAAACTTGGAAAGGCTTCTTAATCTGAAATTTATAGCACCCATTAAAAGTGTACTTTATATAATTGCAGCTGTGGGGGAGGAGGGTTGCCATAAATGATGATGCCAGAATATCATATGGTGAAACCAGTATAACAAGCAATTGCAGATTTAATCATGGAGGATCTTTCCCATCCTGTTCCATTTATTTTCCTGTTCCACCAAATCCTGCATGAATCACCGTTCAATTGTTTACTCTCATGTTTAGTGAAGATGACCCAGCACTGAAAAAACATGTTAAATATAGTCAAATTTAAACAAATGATAACATGGACTATCATCAAACTCTGCAAAAATATGTAGAATGCATTAGTGATTTAGTGCACTGTAGGTTTATTTTTGATGAAGATTTGTCTTGTATTACATGCTTGAGTTCTCCACTGGTGTACCAAAACCATTTGAATATTTAATGGAACAAAGGCTGAAGTCACGCACAATTTAGAGCAGTGCACTTGCAACATAGGTGCAGGTTACTCCCCTAATGAAGAACATAAAAATCACTTTTAGAAAAGAAGTAGGGGAGAAGCCCCGATTGCAGCCACAAAGTAGACATATAATCTGATTGTAAACAAGGAATCTATTGGCAGCAGTATGTAGGCTGGTCCACACTAATCTTACTTGCTGAGGAGACAAGAGGCTTCTTAGCATGTAGAATGCATCCAAATTACAGTTAAGATGGTTCTGAGCACCCCTATAGCCCTATATCCTCCCTTTGCACCTCCTTCTACCATGCAGCCTTCTGACAACTTTTGAAGTTTTTAGGTAAGAGCAATCAAAGACGGGGATTAAAAAAATCAGTTAGGAAACTTTAAAATAGTCATAAATTAATACATGTAAACATAGTAACTTTAGGAGTTATTTGTTAATAACACCACACAAAGTTAAGAAGATGACTTCTCATATTGCCATTTTTTGTTTCATGTTGTTGCTGTGTCATCTTTGGGAAGTCCATGGTATTATCTAGTGTGATCCTATCCTGTAACATTCCTTTTTCTTTCCCTTCTCCTGAACTATGAGAGCAGATTGCACCATCATGCACCAAACCTGTATTTCCTTGAAGTATATCCCTTTTTTGCATGTGGTCCCTGAGGCAGGCCCCAGTTCTGTGTTCCTTGCAGACACAGGAAGAAACATTTGCTGCCTAAATACCAATTCTGTGTTTCCAGTGGCTAGAATGGGAGCAACCCACAGGACACATTGGACTGTTGGTTGGATCACACTGACCTGTATGTATGGGATTACTGGCAATAATATAAATCAGAAAGAGATTCCACTACTAAGTATATAACCAGATAAAACAATTTGTTAAATAGAGGCTTGAGTCTGTGTATGTGCAATTAAGTAAGTAAAGTGATACTTTGAGCAGGACCCTCCATTTCAAAAAAAAAAAGAATTGCACTGCACCTTTAACACATGACGAGATCATCAAATGTTCTTTTTATTTATAACAGTTGTCAAATGATCTTTTTATTTTCCTAAGTGCCCTTTCTTATGCTCTGTGAAAATGACTACATTATCAGGAGCTGTTAATTTACAAAAAGGCATAAAGTGTTGCAGGAATAGATTTGATGGCACTGATGATACATGAGATTTGCTTACTTTGGAGAACAAATGAAACAAACAAGTTACATTACCTTGCAAGGATCTCATGCTCCGAGACTCTTCTTTGCAATGAAAGAACTTCTCAGAAATAGGGCTGAAAACTGTATTTTTTAATTCTACTAAGAACTCCGTAATACTTTTGAGCTCCCACTAAGTTATCCACCATAATCCAACATGTTGGCAACCAGAAACAAGAAAGTATATAGATATGAAAGTGGGTGTCTCTGTGTGTGAGAAACTGGATAAACACTACTTGCAATTCTCTGGGAACCAGAAAAATAGTTCATAGGCCCACTAGAGAGAGAGGTGTGTGTATAAATGCAAATATCACCCGTAACTACTGTTAGCAAGCCAGATAAAAGATCAGATCAGACCACTGGTCAAGCCTGAACCCTTCATGCTATATATATTCTTAGTTCACTTTGGTTGCCTATCTTTGTACAATAAAAGAGTAACAATACTACTCAAACTGTGCTTAAAGAGCTATAAAGAAACAAACTGCACTTTAAATGACCATTAAGAAACATTTTAGATTGCAAGATCAATTCTGCAGCTGAGAAGAGGAATGAAAGCCTGCCACTAGTCTTATCCAGAACTGAACTATGAAATGGGCTGGAAGATATACTGCTGAAAAAACATATTAGATGAATGAAAGAATATTTAAGTAATTAAATCTGTATGACCTGGGGTAAGAAAAAGATTGCGATTTGTCATAAACAATGAGCAGTACATTCCAATTTTTTGGTGAAATAATCAAGAGCAAAATATCAGTGCTCCTGCCTGGATTGTTCACTTTCCCCTGTGTATCCATCCCTAAGAAATGATCTCTTACTTGGTTGTCAGTAGGAGAAGAACTTGAATCTCATATGTATAGAGGAGTTGCTCAAAAGTTTTGCCAATTAATGCCTTTTCCATCAAAAAAATACCATTCATTAGAAAGTGATATAGACCATTAAAATGTGGGTATAGTTATCATTCTGTGCAAGAGAAAAGAACAGTTTACATAAAATGAAGCACTGTTGCAATACTTTTGGAATTAAATATTTCTAATTAGCATTTTAAAATTTAAAATTGTATTTTATAAACAGTTTTTGAATTCAAAAGTTTTAAAGTCTTAGTTTAATACTTTAATGTTGGCAAAAGGGAAAAAAAAACCCAGCATATAATTTACAAAGAAATACATTTCATTCCACTTCTTAAACAGGAAAGAAAATGTGGTATTTTCTATGAAAAAAAGAGCGAAGTTCTCTTTTTTCTCTTTCCAGGAATAAAGATGTGCATTTACATACATAAAGAAATATGTGCATTTACACTACATCAAGTCTATATAATGTTGCCTTTGAGCAAATTGTCAGGGATGTGATAAAGAAAAATGTGTACAACAACAAATTCTTGGATGTGAACAAATATATATGTTCATATCCTATATATAGCCATGGTTTATAACAAAGCTCACAAAGATTTATTTATCTTTCAAATTTCAAACTAGGTTTAAGTGTCTCAGCAGATCCAAAAGACATTATCAGCAGACAGACAAGGAGCCGGACCACCTTACCTTCACTTTCTTCTATACCCAGGCTAAAAGCTTAATCTCTGTTTGGTCAGGATAAATTCCTTGTTGAAGTCAAAATAACTTGACATCTGACATATTAGGAAAAAACAAATAGTGATGATCCTATTAAAATCAAGTTCCATTCTCAATGCCATATTCCCATTCACAGCAAAAGATCTAACTCTTAATTTAGACACACATGACTGGTTTTCAGCCTGGTGGGATTCCAGAAGAAAAAAGGCTGTGGCCGAACTCTTGCAAAGTATTTAAGTAAACTCTTCATTTAAGTGATCCCATCATCTTCATTTTGCTTACAGTATGTGGGGAGAAAGTTTGCCAAAGTCACAAGGGCAGGATGGCCAGCAAGAAGACACAAGAATAAGGCGCTAATCACTGCAGTTTTAAAATCTGTATGTCTGTCAGGAGAACATTTTAAGCTTCATAAACAAAACCTGTTCACCTGATGATAGCTCCTATCATCGAATCTAGATATGAAGGTACATTCTTCCTTTTTAGAATGCCTGGTCAGATATGCTCCTCTCAGGATGCAACAGCTGATGTTAAAAGATTAAAATGTTTTCAACTAAATGCACATCTTGTAAAACGTATTAAAGAGGATAAGCATATGGTCAACATATTCTGTCACTTATTTTAGGTTGTATGTTCTGCATACACATTAGTCTCTATTGGAAATGATAGCACTGCAAGTAAAAAGGGGTTTATTATTTACTTCAGTATCTACTTCAAAGTTAGGAAAGCATTGTTCTACATTAAAATTATAAGCTTTGAAAGACTTTAAGGGAACTGTAAAACTGTTCCGATTTAGAATATTATCACCCATCAGTAATCTCTTGGAAAAATAAAGCACATTTATTCCTTGTTTCATATTCATAAATGCCACTGGTTTAATTAAAATGTTTGAAAACTACAAAGCACAGATTTTTTCCAAAACTAGACTTGAATTTAACATGCAAATGTCTCCCAGCCATGACTTACAGTGAATAACTGACTTAAAGACAAAAAAAATGTACAATAATATACATCTTATCTTTTTTTCTCTATCAAAGAATCGATAGAAGCCAGGCAGAGAATGTTAAAAGTTCCAAATTCTGAGGATTTTCTAAGTTTGCATAATAAATCTGACAACCCTCCCACAGCATTCCTTCTATCACATTAGTTCCACAAACCAGTTTATCCGAGTGCATTGTTCACATAGAAAAAATTCTCATTTATTTATAATTGCCTAATCAACTGAAACTTAATTGCATTATGCTGTAAGGACCTTTGATGAAGCTTTAGAAATCTGCATAAACATTAATAATTTGAAGGCCTAATTTATAAGAATTAAAAAATAAACTTCAAAAGGAATGAAAAGGCTGGTTTTGATTAGCTTTGTAAAAATGACATGGTACACTTGCATCACCTCTTCACTTTTCTGTTCAGATATTCTTCAGCGAAAAGCTGAGGACATGGAGACTTTATTGGAAGAGTTTAATGGCATCCAATAAGGATAACCATCTTTTATGACACGTATGTTTCCAATAGCTAAGAAAAAAGGTTGATGATTAAGTTAATTTTCCAAATAAAATGTTTTGTTATTTAAAATCACTCGGACTTACAGAAAACTCCTTGATATAATCAAAGATTTAAAAAATATAGTCATATTTCTCCATGCAAAGATTCTGCCAGCGTGGATGGAATTGGGAATCTTTTGAAGTCAACTGAGTCACAAGAACATAAAGCTGAAACAAATGAGTTAGGAAATCACATGCAGCGGAACAGGAAGAGACAATAATATCAGGTGAAATCAGCATTATCTCAGTTATGAACACTGCAGAACTGTGCATACAGGGGAAAAACAAACAACAAGTTTTGATGTAAGAAGAGCTTTTTGTGCCCATTAAGACTAGGAAAGTATCAAATCAAAAATGTGTGGCATTATGCTGTCTGCTTTTCTGCATAGACAAACCGGCAGTGCTAAACAAAACTAAAGCTGAATACATCCAAAGCCTAGGAAGAGATTTGTACTGACTCCTGTTTAATTTACTCCCCCCTTTTTCCTTCTCCTCTCACCCCATGTTTGAGGGAAATTCAGACATCAAGATGCAAATATTTTCTACAGTTCTGACTGGAAGGTGAATTTACTACCCTGCAAAAATAATAATTTTAAGTAGAGGAGTATATAAAAGGGCATTTTTACTTATTTTGGGGAGACGACTAAACTTATTAAAAAAATTAAGAAAAAAGTAAAGGAACCCCAGCATTTATATTTCTATGTGATTTCTACAAAAAATATATTTTGTCTGATATTCTCTGGTCATGAATTGTGAATATACAACACAGATCAAATCCAGTAGAGTGTAGATGAATTTAAATCCCCTATATGACTCAGCATCTGAGAGCTCTTATATGCTACTTGCTCTATAAACTCCAAACAAAGAAATGGTTCCATCTTTTCTATTTCAAGACCCTCCACACTGTGAACTCAGCAAGAGACAAGCAGCAAACACTGTCAAACAGAACAACAAGCAAATACATCAGCACAGCAGTGCAGAGCGGCCTTAATGCTGTGCGGTTGTTAGTAAGTGTAATGGGAAGCAAAGTTAGGAAAAGTATTTGAAGGCAGAAAATGAGGTGGTGTGATAAAGGCACCTCACAAATGCATATTTAAATAGGAGATACAGCAGAATGTATTTGGTTATACAGGGAAATAAAAAGGAGAGATGAGGGAAGCTGATAACTTCTATTAGGATGGGGAGAAGGGGATGAATAGGAGGAGTATAGGGCAGATGATGAGATACGGTATAACACTGTGGGTGGGTAAGAATGAAAGAAAGGTAGCTTCTAGCTCTTAAACAATCCCACCAAACTAAGTCTAAAAGTAATTCACTTAATATAAAAAAATATTCCAAGCAACAAAAAGTACTGATAAAAAAATCTCTGGCGGAATTTAAAGCACCACCTATACCTATAACAAGATAATGGAAAGAGAGATTTACCTGGAATTTATTTGTGGCCTCATCCACAATATAGCTAATATTGGTGCAGCATAAAGATTATTGTTTGAACTGAATGTAACCCTTTAAATTAAAAGAGAATTATATGGTAATTTCATACCACATTGAAAATGTCATAATAATTTGAAGAGATCAACAGAGCATAAATTCCACTAAGTCAGTTCATGCCTGTAAGGAACAGGTCTGCATGATGTAAGAAAACACTAAGAAGTTCAACAATAAATGATGGGGAACAAGAATATAAAATGAGATAATATGATTTAAAAGCAATTGACTAAAACGAAAGGGGATGATTGCCTGCCTGATTGTTGTTCATTTCCACCAAAGTTTACAGCCAAGTTTTAATCAATCAAACATGACCGGTAACCTGAAACGAAGGCAGAAAAGCAGTAGGACTGAGCAGTACTCCAGATATTTAGGATTGAAATTTGAATTTTCAGATTTATAGACTGCTTGAACCAGGATTTAGATAGGGTGTATTTATACAGTCATATGACAATATGATTATGCTGTACATAAAAATGTAGCTCAACATTTAATTCATAGCTGTAATCCTCTACCTTTTTTTAAATTCCAGCATCAAGCTCTTAAATCTTCTGCACAACCCCATTTACAGGTGGGCTCTCCTGTAACAATTATACCCATTACACCACATTTTTTCACATTTTTCCTTTAAACTGCACTTACCATATTATCTGTTACTTCAAAGACTGTGATCTCTTCATCCCCAGAAACAACCGAAACACACACATACCCGCTTGAGAAGGCAAAACTTGCCCATCACAGTCTGCAAGCCACTCTATCTCATTGTATAATATGCAACTGAGGGTTGGGTTTTCAAGCTACAGTTGGTGATATTGCCATGTTTAGTCCAGTCTAAATTATCTAAAATGCTTTAGGGACATAGAAACAAAATTACTCTGCAAGAAGAGACTCCTTACAAAATTGCTGAACAGAGTGTGTCTTAACATGGCTGCTGCTGTTCTGATAAATTGAACTCCATGCAAAATACGAAGAGTAGACAAAGCAACATCACAATCTAATGCTACGCATCCTTGACCCTCTGTGTTCTGAAGACTGAACCTATATTTGTTCCTCCTTGCTGAAAACACACTCATTGCTCTTCAGCCATTAACTCCAGTTTCTAGTTTACAAATACACACAGCTCAAATAGCAATACATTGGTTTTTTAGAGCACTGAAAGTAACATCCAAGTTAAGCATTACAGAATTAGCTTCTGTATTTTACATATTTAAAAATAACTACTTCATTTTACTTAAGAGATCATTTCATAGAGTGGAATTCCAATGAAAAGCTGCTTACCCCTCAGTCTCTGACTCATAACTACTTTGCCACCAACCCAATTTCCTTTGCAAATACTACCTTGAAGTCAGTCTCTTTTATTCCCTCATGTGATGGCACCATTTTCAATAATATTCATAAAAATAGAAATTCAGTTATCTGATATAGAGAACCAGACCAAAACAGTTACTCAATAAATAAGAAGTTGCATGTCTTTTGTTGACTTACAAAGGACTATTATAACTATAGAAACTAATATTTCCATGTCTGTAAGTATATATCTAAATTCACCTTCTGGGGGCTTTGTTTCCATGAGGTAATTCATATCTCAAAGCAAGGAACCATGCCGATTCACCATTTAACTAAATATATCACTTCTGGGTGCTAAAAGGCTGATATGGAGTGATAAAGAGTTGCCAATCAACTAATCATCACCCTTCATAGATAACAGAAGTTAGAGGACATGTAAAAAAACCTGCATCTGATTTGTGACCCAATTAATGTATTGTTCCCACTCCAGCAGTCCTGGGCAGGATGGTAAGCTCCCTGCTCCTTCCTAAATGCAAGATTCTTCAAAAATACCAAAAATAAAATGGCAGTTTGAAAGAAAAGTGGTGCATCAGATCACTGGCAAAATGTACTGCAACTGCTTTTCTGAACTTTCAAATGATTATTAGAGTTTTTAACAAAGAAATAAAGATCTCCTTCCAGTCCTTGCAGTTTTACAGTGTAAGATCTTTCCTCATGCATTTGTGCACAGTCACTGCAGTTCAACACACTTTAGAAGAAGCAGGGCTGTGTATTTGTCTCACTCACAGTACATTTAGGAAAAGGAAGCTGCAGGCTGTTCATTCCAAGCTCATTTCATGTCAAAATGGTCATTCCCACTCAGATCAAGAGCCACCGAGAAGTTCCACCTGTGTAGAGTTTATATGTAGAAACTATGTACGTATTGACACGCAGAACGCTATACAACATACCAGATTATCCACAGTAAAACATATTTCACTCAGAAAATTTCAGTGAACCAACAGGGAGAAAGGAAGGTTTCTCCTTTGCTGAAATGAGGAGTTCACAGTTAGCCTTTCAAGTATGAGAAATGACAGCCAGCCCAACAAAGAGATGTTTGTATCTCTAAGTAAACCCACACATTAAATTGGAGTTATGTTCAGCCTTCTTTTAGAGAAGGAATAAGTAGATTACATTTTGGGGGGAAAGGATTAAAACTGTCTGGAGATTAGTAGATTTCAGAGGTAAAACTGGCTCCAAGAGTAAAATGTTTCACCACGAAAAATATACCGTGATGAAGGATGCTCAAAGGAGAGTCTTGTTTAATAGGATGCAATCAGAGACATAATAATTGCACAGTCCGCTCCTCTGCCTGCCACAAGTTAGAAGATCAGAGTTAGGTGAAGGAGAAAGAGGGTTTTCTAGTTTCTAAGTAATTTAAGTACTTTTTCTTTCAATTGTCTGCCCGTCTGTTACTGAATTTCACTACAGTGTTGTCAGTTTACAGTGTTAGTAATTCTTCTATTTGCTCATTATTGTAAAATATGGAGTTTCAATCATCTAATGTGACTGGTATTACTCACAAAAAGGTCTGGCAAAGGTAGGATAAGGAAACACTAAGCAAGATGAGATTCTTTTTATACGCTTCATACTGTTTGCAGTCTAAATGAAAGTGGGATTTAATGCTGAATGAGTTACAGGAGGCATAACAGTCGCTTCAGGCAAAATAATTTAGAAACACATCTACTTAAAAGAGGAAGTTGCAATAAAACATTTCCACACCATTAACTGTAGGTTGTGCACATATTACGTAAAAAATCCATGATGAAGAAATGCTTGCTATAGTAAAACTTCATATTCCAGATTGCAGCCAGGAAGCCCTGACAGACTGTAGGACTCTTGAAGCTGAGCATGCTTCAAAGCTATGTTTCAAACTCCTAAAGCTCAATTTAAGAGGTTTTGGAGGCAGCAGGAATTACTTTGCAGTAAAACTAACAGTGCATGCCCGTTTTGTACACAAGGGAGGGGAGGATGCAGCACAGTAGAGCTGGAATGACTCACAGCCCAAAAAGTAAGACTATGGGAGATGCCGTCTGTTAATGAGCCTCTCCTGAGACAGGGGAAAGCTATCATTTGAGAGGTAGACAGGATTTTCCTCAAGAACAGGAATAACTTTGCATGCCTCATATCCTGCTTCGAAATTTCCATGAGTTCAAACCTATATAAATGTATAAACAACTGTCAAATGTTTTGAATATCACAGACTTTTTGAAAGTGCTGTGTTGGCGCCAATGAAAGAGAAGCAGAGCCTCTGATAGCTTTGAAATGGCCGTGTTGAGGATTTTACCAGTGTCTGCAGATCAGTGCTTGTCAAAATTAAATTCCAGGCAATTCAAACAATAAACCCTGCTGCAAGAAATGACACCGAGAGGTAACTGCTACCTGGTGTGATGTACTTTGAAACCCCTGTTCACTCTTTAAACTGGGGAAATGAAAAAAAAACAACCCAGTGATCTGACCCTTACGTGACTGCCCCATCCTTTTTGAGTGGCTGATCCATTTACCATCAGTACCTAGAAGCACATTTAAGACAGGATATGAGCAGCAGTGATGCAAACATGAAGCAAGGAAGAGTAAACAAAGCATCTGCAATTCATTTCCTGCAGTTGATACTGCTTCCCATCCTGTATTTCTCTCTTGGTATTATTTTCTTCCCCCATGAACTGGAATAATAAAGGGTATGTGAAGGGGAGATAGGGAGTTGGCATAAAGGTGCAAAACACAGGCAATTCATGACATAGTCCTTCTTTTAGGACATTTGGAGAGTTATAATTCTAGATGACATTTACAGCATTGTTTGTCTTAACTATTTAGGCTATTATAGCACACATTCTCATCGAAGCTGCATCCACACTGGCCCATAAAAATGCCAGCTGTGACCAAAACCAAAACTGAAGAGTGTTCTCATAAAGTCTCTTCACTCCAACCCGAACTGCTCCTGCTGCTGCCTGATCTATGTATTAAAAAAAAAAAAATCAATACAGTAGAAAGCTGCAATTAACCATTAATCGAAAGCCAAGAAATCCACAAAGATCGATAACAATTTTATCTGCTGCACAGTTATCATTGATTACATTACACACAGGGACAATTCATAGTAGAATTAATTGTCCAGAATCAAAATTGAACCAAAGAATCCCTTAACCCCAAAACGTAATGGTGGGTAACTCCCATTATTACTCTTTACACTTGCCTGACTAAAAAATCATTGCATTGTAGTGTATGGACTCTCCTATTCCTTATAAATTCACTGCTTATGAAGGATAATAAAGGTAAGTTGCTAGTAACATCTTAAAACTGTGCAGTATACAGACACTGTTTTGCAATCTGTTTCTTAAAAAGAACCTAACAAACCCTGAAGCACAACATTTTTACTAAAGAGAAGTTACCAAATCCTAGTTTAATGTGGAGGCTGGAATCAGTATGGCAATACTGATTTAATGTGTATTCCTGAAAAAAGAACAAAACTAAACACCGAAGGGGTAAAACTAAGCCATCAGGAACACAAACTTTTGTTGATCAAGAACTCTTGTGGGCAGTTTCCAAGCCATTAAACATCCATTTCAGAAACAAAGAAAACTCTTGTCTTTTGAAACAACATTCAAATCTGCCCAGACCTTGTGGTCAGTTAGCAAATTACTGGGAGATCTTCTAGTAGGCTTTTTGTTTCTAAAGTATGACAAATCACAGAAATCAAATGGAAATATTTTCTTGCCCTCTAGTAAATCATTCCTACCTTTCACCTGCTGAGTCCAGATCACTACAAAGCCACCTGACACTTAGGCCTGTGTAAGGCGAACGCCAGCTCACTAGTTCCAACTTTGCAGACTTTAAGGAGCACTTTTTATCCTTTCATAGGTGTACAACACTGCTGCAGAGGCCCACCGAAGCCCATGCACTTCAGCAGCCATGTCAGAAGTGGATAATTTTTTCCCTGCTGTCTTTTTCAGATTCCAAGTAATTGTCCTTTGTTTATTCTATGCTGTACAATGGGAAGGTTACATGGGAGATCTTTTTCTAGCGTTTCGTTTATTGTTCAATGATGAATTGTCCTGATTTTATCATTTCAGAGAAGGCAGCACTTAAAAGTCACTACCTGTGCAACCATTCTGTGCTGAGAAACTTTCTGGTTGCATAGATCTACTTGGGATTTCCTGTTGCTCTTTTTATTTTGTTCACAGAGACAGTGACTTCAACCAAAGGCTTATGAGTTTCACCTGCCAGTCACAAAACACACATGACCGTATGAAACATTTTAATGTCAGTTTGAAACTCCTGTTAGTTACTCTGACTTGCTGCTGACACTGTGTTGATGTGCTCTTTAGTCTTACCCTGGGCTTCACTTTTAAGGAACAAATTGCTAGGAATTAAATTTCTTTCTATTGTAGCCTATCACTTAATTATTGCTTCTTAGTCAATGTTTGAAGAGTTAAGAAGATGGGTAGCCACATTTTGCCGACATCCTCATTAAGAATATTCAGTATAAGGATATTATAGAGTAGCCCTCTGAATCTCAACTTCATAGCCAGTAATAAGCAAAATATGTAGTACATATATTATTTTTATCATCCTTTAAAATGATTTTCTGTTACCACTCCAGACATCATTCTTTGGCTATGGATGTGTTAACCACTCAGAGGCACATGCATTTTTACTACTGATTTTCAAATGTGTCTGCAGGGCAGGTTATTAATTATGTAGACTTCACTCAAGAAAGCAGATTCATTCACTTCTTTTCCAAGTAGAACATGTGGCCATGTGTTTTTCTCCAAGAAATATCCTCATTCAACATTTTTCTGCTGGAAGAGATTCTTTGGGAGAAATGAATAGCAGGGGAGACAGATCTTGTATCCAGAGATACTCATCCATCCTATTCATCTTATTCTTTCTTTTACAGAAAAATTTGCTTGTTCTGAAATTCTAACAGGGGCCTTATATGGGATTGTTTCATGAGTGAGACTGACAAATAATCTCACTGAAAAAAAAAGAATCAAGCGGAAGAGAAATGAACATTTTTTATATACCACAGTGCAGGAGTTTCTCCTTTTGTCTGCCATGAGTCTGGTTTTTGCTTTTCAGAGTGGTATTAGCATATATATCACTTTTGCTCCCTAGTCTCTGCAGCATGGTCTTGTTTACTCCGTTTTCTTTATGGATAGAAATTAATATGATATAACCTAGGCACGTATTCATTCACCATCTTTCTTTGTCCATTGCATGCTATTGGTCAGTACATTTCAATAGAAGCCAAAACTAAACAGCTAAAGTCTTAGGTCCTGAGTCTGTAGACTGATCTCTGCATAGCTGAAGATCAGATTCAGATGCAAACTTAATAAATACATTCCAAATCAGGGCGTTGAAATTACAGGTAAAAAGAAAAAATCAATGTAGGATAAGGATCTTAGCAACAGGTTTGTTTACAGACCAGATGCAGAAAACTCTGGAATTAAACCCTGCAGTAGATACACCTAAATTTCTCCTTTCAGAATTGCGTAGAAGAATGTCTCCTTCAGTTTCTCTTGATTAGCTCTGGAAAGGGCAGTCAACTATATTATGAACAATGACACCCCACCCACCCCATCCCCCCAGGTTACATCTGCAGCACCACACATGCTTCTGGGGATGCAACCAGGTGACTGTTAGACTACTGCCTGATCACAGGAATGGGCAGCACATTGTCTATAATCTAACACTACACGGTATGAGAGGGGGTATCACAATACATCAGGGTCAGGAAAGAAATATTCTGTGTGCTGAGCATTGCATTACACAAACCCACAACACAAGGAGCTTATATTCTATACCTGCTGGTAGGTTAGTTGTAAGGCTAACCGAAGTCCTCCTGTCCAGGAAACCAAACCTCTTGCTTCTCCTTGACTGAGCTGACACCTCTGCATTAGACTCTGGGGCAGAGCTACCTTCTTTGGAGGCACATCATTTGCAGCAAAGAGAGTGACTGTTGTGCTCTGGAAAGATACTATACATTTCCTCACGTGCCTAGCACCCAAAAGCAGTTAGTTAACATGCACTAATGATACTTCACAGAGCAATTATTAAATTACTTTGTTCTACTGTAATGACCAACGATTAAACTTTCATAACACTGACATTACATGCTTTATTTATCATGCTTCTATACTTATCAAATTATTGGGAAGGCGGGGTGGGATCTTAATAGAAGTGAATTTGCACAATTAGATTTCAAGGTCAAAAACTGTCTCCCACTGTGAAAGTAGATAAAACACTTGAAAATTAGTTAAGTTTTCAGTGTTTAATCTCTGCACTGTCTATGTTGCCTAAGAACAAAGGCTGCAGTTTACTGAAACACCCTGGTGCCACCGGAATGAGAACACACACACAACTGGGGGGCTGAGGTACAGTATAGGAGTAGTGAGCTTGAAAATGAAGTTACCAATTCAACCTGACACTGTAGAGAGAGTGGAAATGATCACATCTCTCTAATAGTAAGCATGCACTACAGCAGCATGCTGCACGCAGAGAGAGCACATTAGGTACAAAGTGATGCATATAAAATACCAATCTGGAGGAAACCATTGGAAGGCAATTCTCAAACACGAGGCACTGCCTGTTATTGACAATTCTGCTGAGAGATGTCCTATTTAACAAATAACCCTAAAAATGAGCTACATTTAGTCCAGCAAAGTGTTTTGAAGCTTTAGATAACAAATGCGATCCTGCCCCTCTACTCTGCTCTCGTGAGACCTCACTTGGAGTATTGTGTCCAGTTCTGGTGTCCTCCACATAAAAAGGACATGGAGCTGCTGGAGCAAGTCCAGAGGAGGCCACGAGGATGATAAGAGGGCTGGAGCACCTCCTGTATGAAGACAGGCTGAGAAAGTTGGGGCTGTTCAGCCTGGAGAAGAGAAGGCTGTGTGGAGACCTTATAGCAGCCTTCCAATATCTGAAGGGGGCCTACAAGGATGCTGGGGAGGGACTCTTCATCAGGGACTGTAGTGGTAGGACAAGGGGTAATGGGTTTAAACTTAAACAGGGAAAGTTTAGATTAGATATAAGGAAGAAGTTCTTCACAGTGAGGGTGGTGAGGCACTGGAATAGGTTGCCCAAGGAAGTTGTGAATGCTCCAACCCTGGAGGAGTTTAAGGCCAGGTTGGACAGAGCCTTGGGCGACATAGTTTAGTGTGTGGTGTCCCTGCTCATGGCAGGGGGGTTGGAACTAGATGATCTTAAGGTCCTTTCCAACCCTAATTATTCTATGATAATTGTCATTCCTGCCTATAAGCAAGGGCAGATGCTGACTCAAAATCACTTGAAGTAAAGGGGAATATAGCATGTAAAAATGTGGAGATGATATACTCCTGTTCCTCCATCCCTGGGCATTGTTTTGGTCATTGCCATCCTGACTACAGTTTTGCAGAATTTGTACTAAGTATCTTCTTATGGTATCATTTCATGGACAACCTTTAATCTGGAAATGAGTTTGTGCATTAGTAATAACACCATGTGATGACCATTGCTTTGCTGAAGTCCACAACTCCAAATTCAGCAAGGCAGCTTTGTTTCTCACAATATAAACAGGAACTCGGGAGACCATTAACATTAGGTCCAGATTTTTTATACTTTGTTTTTATTTGGCTGCAGCTCCATGCACTCTGTAAGATATCTTAAATTCAAAAGCAGATTATTTCAGTATGTTATAGTAACAAAAAACAATACAAAGGACTCGGCTTGTGGACATTTATGCCGTTCATCCATATTCTATATATCTACTATGTTTTGAACCAAAAAGCTTATGACTGTCATGAAGTCTCTATTATTGTTCCTACATTTTTTCTGAAGACGACATCCTTCCAAAGGCTGTTTAAATTTTGGAAAAGCAGCTGAATGTCTGTTTAAGGATTGTATTGCTCCTTCGTATTGCCGGCAGCTGGGGTCATCATGTGCCTCAACTCATTCCAGTAGACATCATGGTATCACCACTTCAAGGGTAAGGAGAAGAAATAGGCACCCAACTCTAAATCCTATTAGCGTGCTGATTTCTGGAAGGCTTGAGAACTTTATGAAGTAACTTGCAAGCACAGCCTGCTGTGTAATGTTAGCCAGTTACAGGGAAACAAGCAAATAGGAAATTAATATACTGAAATGATTCTATGACTTCTTTAAGAAAAAGGGAAGCCAAAACAAGCATTAAATTATTTTATAGTGTGAAGCTCTGAAATGAAAAGGGACTTTCCTGATTTTCAGGTTCTGTATTTGGAAAACGGGAGGTGAGCTGTCAGGCACCCTGGAGAGATACAAGGACTGGAAAATAAGCCCAGTGTAAAGTAGGCTGGACAGCCAAAGTATAACTGAACAGTACAGTTAATCCACATAATAGGTCATCACAACTCCTCTAGAATGTTCTTGTAAACGATGGAGTTACTGACTCTGCATGTTCATTACAGTGTAAATGCACAACTTTAAAATAACGACACAGTTAAATAGATTTTGTCCTTAATTGCAATTCACGCTGTAGCTGGAACACTGAGCATGGCATATTCATGGCGTTTTTAAAATGGCAGAATAGCTTTTGCTCCATTAAACTATTTGATGTATTTTTCACAAGCCCAAGCACTTCTTATATAGCACAGTAACATAAATATCTGACAAAAATAATAATAATTGCAGAGGGCAAACCAAAGCAAAATAACCTCAAGATGGTGTGGAAAGGAAAGGAAAATAGGTCTCAATCGTAAGGACCCTCTCAGCACTCTTGAGGATTTTAAACCAGGGAAAAAATCTTCTGCATCATTCAAATGTGTTAAAAGCTTTTGACTTTCCTTTGATGAGAAGAAACACTTGAAAGCCTCCTTGTTGCATCTCTTCTTTAATAAAATGAAATACTTCTGTCCATCACGTTCATGTAGGGCCATGACTCTTTAATCCCTTCTTTGTTTTTCTGCGCCCCTTCCAGAATGTTTTTTGACACTTCAATCTTTAATATCAGCATCAATTAAAAGGATTCAGGGTGCGGTAACTGCAGTTTCAAGTACTCTCCAGGAGAAGCATCACAGAGTTTGCTAGGAAAAAAGAGAGATGTACTTTTTTTTCTAAAACCCCTGAAACTCTTCTGAATTTCTCATGGTGAGATGGAGTAATTGGCCTTGTGCCAACCCCTTTTTTCTAGCACACTCTTGTTCCATTTAATTATGCAGGTGACCAAGGAAATAGACATGGGTAGGTTTTAAGTTCCAGACTCTAGAATACTAGATACACACAAATGCAGCTTGATGAGGGGAATTCTGGGACAATCTCAACAATGTGGCACATTTTTCTCAGCCAAACCAAAGAGCTAATTATACTATCCTGCTACCCCAGAGTTAAAAATCCAACTGTGATCAATATCAAGATCTTTAAACACCAGATGCCTTCAAAGGACTGACTCTTCAAATGACAGGGAAGAGCCATGGATATAGTTTACCTTGACTTCAGCAAAGATTTCAACACAATCTCCTGCAGTATTTCAGTAGCCAAACTGAAGTGATATGTACTGTTTGGATCGGCTATAGAGTGGGTAGTACCACTGACTCGGCCACTGAGCTCAAAGGATCATAGAACCATAGACTAGTTTGTGTTGGAAGTGACCTTTAAAGGTCAACCAAGCCCCCTGCAATGAGCATGGACATGATTGACAGTCGTTAAAAATCTAGTTATATTTATTATTCTTCAGTAGTCAGTAGTGCCCAAGGATATTTTACACATTGATCAGTGACCTGCACAATGTGTGACCTGGAAGCTCAGCAAAGTTGTGGATGACACCAAATGGAGGGGAGTGGTTCATAAGCTGGTGGGTTTGGGCTGCCATTCAGAGTGATCCCAGTAAAATGGAGAAATGGGCTAGCATGAACCACATGAAGTCTGACCAGTGTAAAAGCAAACTTCTGCAAACCTGTGTGTGATGGAATAAATTCATTACTTGGTATAGACCATAGACTGGTTAGCTGGGTATCAGCTGTGCAGAAGATGATCTGGAGAGTTCTAGGCAGATTGTGGGTCACCAGTGTGACCTTGCAGGTGATAAAGACTAATCACATACTGGTCTGCAATAGCAAAATGTAGTAAGTTGTGTGATGAAGAGTTATTATTTACATTTATTTGGCATTTGCAAGGCTGCATCTGGAACCCTTCATTCAATTTCATGTCTCTTAGCACATCAACAAACTGGGGAGTACAGTGGAGCAGTAAGTAAAATGGTAAGGGCTGTAGTATATCATAGTTGAATAGTGACAAAGAGAACTAACTGCTTTTGTTTAGCCTGAAGAAGGCTGAGGGAGAAATCTAATTCCAGCCTTCGACTACCTAAAGAGTGGTAAAGAGAAGACAGAAGCAGATGTTTCTCAGAGATGTACGAAAAAAGAATTAGTAGTAACAGAAGTTACAGCAGGGGAAATTCTGCTTGGAAATAAGAAAGAAACAGAGATGACAAGAGAGCTGCCAACCTGGAACAAGTTGCTTGTAAAGCTTGTGGAAACCCCATCTTTGGAGGTTTTCAAACCTCAGCTGGACAAGCAACCCTGAGCAAAATACTCTAACTTTGAAGTTGTTCCTGAGTTAAGTTGGAGTCTGGACTACTTGAACTCCAGAGGTCCTTTGCAACCCAGATCTTCCTGATTCTAAAATCCTGTTGTTATCTTGTGGGAATAAGGTCCATCATTTCATAATCCTGTTCCTTCTGGAAGCAGGCCCAATAGACCTCCGTATGCTAGGCCAGACTACTCCTTAAATCACAAATGTTACAACTGTCCCTGTCATATGCTTAAATATACAACTGGTAAAATCAGTGTGCCTAAATACATGGTTTGCATGCTACAAGTGGGAGAACAGATGAGGAAATCAAAGAAACTAGTAGAATCATGATGCTTAACTGAATGCTTCATCTATTGAGGAAGAGGGATCAGTTAAAATGAGTTGCTAGGGAACTCCACTCTTTTTGCAACTGGACTTCAGGAAGATGGCCAGCTCTGAAAAGTCCTCTGAAAGAGGAATAGCCTTCCCTTTGCAATCACTGCCATTCCTCTTCTGGCTTTTCCACTTGACACTTCAACAGTAGTACAACAGATCTTTCACCCAGGAGACAGAGTGGGGAAATGCTGTGAGACAGAGTTTCCTTTCAGGTAGAAGGGGAAAGATGACAGATTTTCAAAGATTTAGCAGCCCATCATCACAAATCCCCATCACCAGTAGGCCAGGTAATAAATGGAAATGACATAAACTCTAATGAAGCCTCCACTTTCTTCTGTCTCAGAGCTCGCTGCCCCAAGGATGTTCAGATATCTCTGAGCAAATGGCTACGAGGTCCCAGGATTCTGGCCTCACTTTCTTCTTCACAAGGTCCATTACACCCACCTGAGTAGTTCATTTGTTTTTCCTGTCACTTAAAAGCTTATATAAAGGAGGTTACCATCACAAAAGGGGTCACTCATGTCCTAAATTATGTTCTGATCATTTAATCTGATGTCAACTTAATGCTTGAAGAAGTGGTTAAGACTTGTCTTTTTTTTTCCCTTCTATGAATGCTGTTACCCAGGTAGTCTAGACAAGAAAGTTAATTGTCCAGGAAGGTGGTTACATTGGCCTAAATACAGTGGCTCTTCCAAGTGTGAAAATGAGCTCATCTCCATTTAAACCTCATGTTTTCAATGTCAGTAGTAGTTACACTTCCTGGGAAAACTGTATACAACTGTCCTTCAGAAATAAAACAGAAAATACGATAAACAACCTTGTATGTACAGAAGGTGACTGATCTGATTGAAGAGCAGGCAATGTTGACAATTGGAGATAATAATAATGAGACTTTGGCAAATGTGGAAAAGAACTGATAAGGTCATTTTACAGAGAGCAGGTTCTCTTGTAGCCTCTGCTCACATGTTCCCTTTGATTTTCTTCTTATTATGAAGAAAGCTTTGCTTTCGTATCTGAAAGCACATCTACATTTGGTAAATTCAAGATGGACCTTTTAGCTCAAACATTTGCTTCAGGCTTCCCAGATGAAAAACCTCCTTATTATTCTGTTGATGGAAGTCTGTTTTTACAAGGAAGTATTTATTTGAATACATGCAACTGAACTAAACTAAGCTAAAATAGCAATAACTTTCAATAACTGTACACACTCTTGGTGTTGGTTTTAGCAGGAAACAGGTAAATAATTGTCATAGATAAAAACCTGACACAGAAAATAAATGTGAGCAGACAGCGAAGGACCAAATAGTTAAATTTTTTAAAACTGCATTAATCCTAGAACCATACATTGGTTTGGGTTGGAAGGGACCTTAAAGCTCATCCAGTTCCAACCCCTGCCACGGGCAGGGACACCTTCCACTAGAGCAGGTTGCTCCAAGCCCCTGTGTCCAACCTGGCCTTGAACACTGCCAGGGATGGGGCAGCCACAGCTTCTCTGGGCACCCTGTGCCAGCGCCTCAGCACCCTCACAGGGCAGAACTTCTGCCTAATGTCTAATCTCAACTTCCCCTCTGGCAGGTTAAAGCCGTTCCCCCTTGTCCTCTCCCTACATGCCCTTGCCAAAACTCCCTCTCCTACCTTCCTGTAGGCCCCCTTTAGGTACTGGAAGACTAGTTGGATTGGCAGAGGTGTAGAACTTAAGGTTCTTAAGGTAAATTATATCATCTTTGTGACAATACTACACATTTCAAAAATCTCTGGCAATTCATTTTGACTAGATATTGAAAAATAAGAGCAAGACTGAACATTCGTCTTTTTTTAGGCAGTTCTGTGTACATGACCATCTCTGTCAAGACTGAATTCGGGAATTAAGTTACCCAAAGACTTTGTCATGAACCATTTCAGGCACTTTTTAGCTTCAGCTGGCTCTCTAGAAACATGTGGGTCCACCACGAGACCCATGTCTTCTTCGTCGGCCCCATCCATACAGACCAAAAACCCCAGTGCTGTGGTGCCATGGACTGATGTTTCAGCACTCAAACCAGTTCCCAGCTGTGTAGCACAAAATGAACTTTGGGAAAAATCTTCATATGTTTTAGCCTAAAGAAAAGGATAGAACAAGTCTCTCTCCCATGCAATCTGAAAAGCACGTCATAACCCTGCTCCTACAGAAGCAACACATATGAGTTTGTTTCAACCTCAAAACAATTACATACATATATAAAAACTTTCTTACACTACTGGATTTGTGAAATTGAATGTTAAGGAAAATAATTTACGCTTGTCTTCTTTGCCTATTCCAGATGGGATACTGCAACAAAACTCTCCCTTTCATATGTGTTTCTAGCCAGATTGTTTTGGTGTTCTGACCACTGCAGTATTGGTTTGGTAGTAGGAGTTTTAGGATTGCATCGCAGAGGGTTCCCGCGGCTTTTCATGTGTCCCTCTCTAAGCTTACAGAATACCTGTGAGGTTTTCAGTCACTGGTTGCAGGCGTCTTACATCAGGATTAATGTTGCATGCCTCAGATGGAGTGCTTCAGAGAGAAACAGAATAAAGAGAAAACCACATGGGACTGAGACTCACTGCTCCCACCAGGTTTTGCCAGTGACTGCACAGCTTCGGCTCTCTGCAGCCACTAGGAATGGTTGTGTGTTCAAATCCAGACTTGCACTAAGAATTTGTTCAGTTTTATACCCACTTTTAAGCTAGTCTGGAAAAATGTATTTGTTGTGTTATTCCAGACTTAATTGGGGATGGCAATTGTCCAATATGTGTTGTAACAGGAATTTTGGGTGTTTAAATCAGATGTAATCTGAAACCAGAGGAGTTCTGCACTGGGTTTTACTAAACTGATTCAGCTTTGCCCAGCTGTGGGCTTTCTTCTTTTGTTTATTTTTATTTCTGTTTAATAACTGTAATTCTGAAATCTCGTTACAAAAGAAAAGTGCTGCAAGACCTGTTCCATTTAATTTCTGAAGGAGAAAACAAGCTTCTCCGTTACCCTCCTCTTTTGGGGCTTGTGATACTACCTGAGTTACAAAACATTTATGAAAACAGTACATGTATCAACAAAATCTTCATGAATTAATCATACATATTTCTTATTTTCATATGCCAAAGGGGTTTAATAGAGGCTTCTATCTGTTTGTCCTCTCTCAGAGCTATTAAGTGCGTGCTGTCTAAATGACCCTCACAACCAACCGGTATCATCCTCTCTTTTTCTCTGCTGTTCTTCCGGTATTTTAATCTAAAAGAAGTAGGGCTTCCTCACCATGACCATCTCAAGAGGGAAGCGTGGAGGACTCCAGATGAGGCCTGCAGGCTAGCCGGAAGGGAGGTAGCTGTACGCCTGAAGCCTCACACAAAGAAAAACTACCTGCAGCCTGGAGAGCCCTCACTCCTCAGCTTCTCAGCCATCCCAGGAGACAGTAATGTGACATGTCTATCAATAGCTCTACCCACTCTGCACACAAGGCATGGGAAAGATGAATCCCTAGCCTTAGCTTTCTATTTTACAGATGTCATTGGTCTGTTTTAGTCACAACCTTTAATATTGCATATTTGCCTTTACCAGCACTTGCTGCAATTCTCTTTCATTCCTGAAGGATTCCTGTAATACAACTTTGGGTTATTCAGTTAATAGCCTGCTGCCTCACTGCTAGCGCCAGTTGTCGAGAAGGACTGGCTGAAGCCCAAGGGGCTGTCACATGTGATGTGCAGTTGATTGTGTGATTCAGTGAGGCACTGGGAGACAACACGGCAAGTGTTAGCGAGAGATAACATATGCTTTGTGAGCGTTGTCAGAGAGAAGGTGAAGCCCTGTGCTTGCAACATGTGGTGTGTGTTATCGCGCACTGCCACAAGCCTTGATGTATCTTACAGTGATTAAAAAGCATGTAAATAAATAAGAATCTATTTATTAGTGGATAATTTGCTAACGAAAAGCTGAGGAATTGAAACTTTTTTGGGAAGTGTTTTCCCTAGAGCTGTGGGAGAAAGTGAGAAACATTTAGGCTTTGCATTTTTATGCCATGTGTGTATATTGTTTTCTCTTCTACATGCTTCCAATTTTTATGCTGCTGCATTGATGGCTTTGGAATGAAAAAAGCACTATAGATTAATAGCCAGATGTTAAAAAATTCTACTTCCAATCTACAATACACAATAAATATTTCATTCTACCTAATGAATTTTTAAGTTATTTTTAGATAGGTAGTATAATAGCAGCTGAGTTATTTTTAAGTGAGCTTGAATGAGAAAAAAACAGTCTTTACCTACCCAAATATTTCTCCTTAAGCCTTCTGTTGCTCAAAAAAGAGCAATTTTTGAAGATGAACAGCTGTAACTGTCCCTAACTTTCACCTAAGCCTGCTTCTACTCTGAAGACAAAGGTTTGGTAAAGATGAGGAAAAGCCAAGGCATGTATTTATTTATGGTACCCCAGTTAAAAATTTGTTTAATCCTTTCCTATATCTAAATTAATGTCTTTTATACACTTTACACATATGGAATCAAGATAACCCATAGAAAACACTTTTTTTCCTCTGCCTTTGAACCACAAGACTCAGCATGTTCTCACTGTCATAGTTTTAATATTCTTAGAGAGTAAGGTATGTAAGAGCTCACACAATGAGTGTCTTTCTTTACAGGGGAACAGCTCCCATTAAACCCCTGGGCCAAGTTCAGCAGCTTAGCATGAGCTGGCCAAAAACAAGAGTTAGTGACAGAGTCTCGAAGACAGATTACAAATATATTCTTCATGAAATACCACAACCATTGAAAACATCTAATGCTAGAGGAAAGAAAAAAACATGGTTGTAAACTGAAGTCATAAGCCAACATTGCTGGGAAATAAGATGAAGAGATATTTGAACTACATTTCCATCCTGCCATAAATCACATTGTCCAGCCACACCATTCCCATGACATTCCAGGTTCATTTTAGATCTGGCTGAAAAAGCATCTCACCTCACACACTGGAATAAAAACCACCACTGTCCACATCAAAGATATATAATCCACCAGATTCTAATTTAAAGTAGGGTATGGTATTTCACCATGTCAAGCTATTTTCACCTGAACTTGTTTTACCAGTGTCAAGCCTATGATGACCACCCATCACGATACGTGCACATCCATTTGTCTGACAGCTGGCTGAGGGAATGAAAAGCAAACACATACCGACCTATTTTCTACTGGCAATGTATTAATGAAGCCAAACAGCTGTGGTTGTTTATAACAGTGGAATATGCAAAGTGGCTTTCCTCATGCCTACAGATGTGCTTGATATTTTACATGAACATGCATTTGTAAAACTCCATACCTGCTGCTTAGTGCTAAACTCCAGTAATACACACTGCAGCCTTAGGTTTCCTGAGTGAGGGAAGCTGAACTGCTTTTTATGCTTTCCAGGTACATACAAATAAAGCTTTTCTTCTATGAGAACCAACCAAACCCATTGCACTTCTTCCTCAATATGTACATATGGAGTTCTTCTAACCTACAACTCCTTGTCTTTCCTTTTAAATCTTGAAGTCACAGAGGAGCCTCCCATGTTATTTGGATTCACGCTTTTTATGCTGCTGTGATTCTGGTCCTAAACACTGCGCAACAGCTCAGCTGCATCATAAATATCAGCTCTCCCTCACCCCTTTGTCATCATTTAGTCTAGAGAAAAGACTGAGAGGGGATCTCATTAATGCACATAAGTAGCTCACAGGTGGGTGCCAGGAGGATGGTGCCAGACTCTTTTCAGTGGTGCCCAGCAACAGGATGAGGAGCAATGGCCATAAACGAAAACGCAAAAAGTTTTACCTCAACATGAGGAGGAAGTTCTTACATTGAGGGTGTCAGAGCCCTGAACAGGCTGCCCAGGGGGTTGTGGAGTCTCCCTCTCTGGAGACATTCAAAACCCGCATGGACACGTTCCTGTGTGACCTGCTCTGTGCAGCCCTGCCTCGGCAGCGGGCTGGACTGGATGATGTCCACAGGTCCCTTCCAACCCAAACCATTCTGTGATTCTGTGATAACTCAACAGGAGTATAAGAAAATCTAGTTGGCATTGGAGCTATGAACCCTGAGAGGCTGTCTGACATCAGATGATGTCTTCTTCATGTTTCAACACAATCAGGCTTGAAAACCAGGCCTAAAGTTTACCTAAAGTTTCTCCCTGGAAACATAAAACTGTTCTATGGAATCTAAGTGTTCAAAGTTCCAGAGGTTACAGTTTGGTCATCAGATGGGTATCCTATTCTAAAGGATAGAATAATTTACTGAAATAGTACACTCAATCTTCCTAACTGCCGCTCAAGACCTTAATCTATTTCATACCTGCATTTGCATGTGTACATAGAACCACAGATTTAGCTGGAGACATCTATTCAGTTATTTTAGCTTTGTACTGGAAATTCTCCTACTTACAGAACACCCAAACAATGATGCAATTTCTAGACAAAAACTGGGGTTTTTTTCTACTATTTTCAATAAGTAATCAAAGATCTACAAAAATCATATATATCCAAAATATCTATTCCTCAATTCATTTTTCCTTATTTAAGACAGTGTTACTGTACCTCATATAATGCAGCAATTAGTACATTTGAAAGCAATCACACCTCTTCCCCCAAAAAATTCAAAATGAGATGGCAAAGTTACTCCATTGACACAACACCTCTTCCTTCAGTAAACCATGTAGTATATCCCACAATGCCCACTTAACTGATTTCTTGGACTCTTTCACAGATCTGAATCTGCACCCTTTTATTCATTATATATATATATATAGCATTCGTATATATAAGCAGTGGATACACAATTTTGTATATAATAGAATGCTACATCATTTTTTTTCTTTTTATACATTTTTGACTGGAGCAACTCTACAACATGTCCACAATGAAAGGAAAAGCAGCACTCTCTAGGAAGTATGAAGTCTCCTCAGTTTTTACAGCATTCAGATACCACGGTTATTCCAGTTTTATCTGTACTAAAAAGGTTCTTAGAGTAACAAATTCAAATGAATGTGCTTGAGCCTCCTACCCTTAGAGCCATACACAGTATTACCTTTCACACTAAGAAATCTCACTGCAGAGATTGCTTTTGATATTTTCTCCTTGTTAGTTCCAATAGCACCACTTTTTCTTTCCTTCTTTCTTTTCTTCCCCAGAAGGGAACTCAAGAACTCTCTGATCTCCAGCTATACAACGTTCAGGACAACTGCATTTCTTTTATACAGATAAAGCTTTTACAATGACTTTTGTGACTGTGATATAATGGGATCATCTTCCTAGGTAATAATTTGTGGTGAATGTGATGGGTGAAGATATGGAGAGTGTTTTTTTCCTTACGAAAGGATATAGGTGCAGAACAACTCCCCTCAGAGAGTTTCTAAAAAGATACATGAAAGCAAAATAATGTGTGCTACTGAAATTGTTAGAAAATCAGCAAGCATATAGGTCAACTGAAAGGCATATTGAAAATGGATGAAGGAATACTGTAGAGGAGGAACATTCCACACCTCCACTCCTTCCCTTGTGAGTCAGCTTTTAAATATCCTAGTGATTTTAGAAAAGAAGACAAGCCCAAAGGTCCAAAAGATTAACTCCAGTTTGACTTAAATGGTGCAGAAACAGACAAAAAAAAAACAAAACAGATTTATGCTGGACTACTTCGATGGATGACCTCCGAACAGCTCACGTTATAGCCGTCTCCCCCTCAGTATCTTGCAAGCCATCTCAATGAGGAAGTACTGTAATAAGATTTTTCTCCCACACAACAATTATGATTAAACAGAAACAATTCTGTGGGAGAAAGCATGGGCAAATAAGTCACAATGCACTTGTATTTACTCTTAGATGTAGGTGTTTTGGCAATGCATGCATATAACAGCCTACAAAGTCTATTGCTGTGTAACTAAAAAAACAGAAGAAGTTTCTGAAAAAATGAAAATACTGGTTTTTATCATTGTCATCACCATTTCAGATATTTATCTGTATCAGGCCTTGTCACTCCTCTAAGATTTAAGTAATCAGCAGGTTCATTTTATAGATACTGCATAAGAGTTTGACCTTGGCAAAACAGAATCCCTGTATGTGGCACAGCCTGTAAATGGATCTCAACATCACCTGACACTTCATCATCATCTTAGTCACTGGACCTACATATTCTTTCCTACTAAACTCAGCTCTCTCTTACCCAAGGGCAATTCAAAATACCCCCATTACTTGCTCAGTGCAGAGAGAGTAATATCCTGCCTATGTTACTTCTCAATGCTGAGAAGTTGTGCCTGTGCCTATACTAGGAAAGCAAATTCACCAGGGCTGTTCTCTTTCATTAAGGCCACTGCTCAGCACAGCTGGTATCTACACACCCTCAGTACCTTACTCTTCAGAATACTTTGGTGGCATCCAATCTGCCTGTTAGCGAGTGCTAAATGGCCTATGCCTGTGACCTTGCTAGTGATTACACAGTATGGGCAACCACAAGTCCTGACCTAGACTCCTTTAGCTTACTGATACCAATGCTGCCCCGGACACATGGGCAGACAGATGTGCACCGCAGAGCCTGCTGACCACCCACCCTTAATACTGTTAACAATGCACCATGTTCTGACAGATAAATTGATTCTACCTAGGCCTACAGGGTTGCATTATTACTTCAGCAGATCAAATTAAGTTTCACTTGGTTGACTCAACCTGCCCTGACATTGCTAAAAGAAAGCAAAACAAACTGAAAATGTAACAAGGCAACAGAACAAACAAACAGCTTTGAAGTGCTTGTTAATAGCTTAGCCACGTAGGTTGTAATTGAGGAAAACTACCTTCTGTCCTTGTGGCAGGGACGAATTATGAATTCTGTATATACCCAGCTCAGCCACTACAAGGAGTAAGATCACTTGATAATGCAGAGCACACTTGCTCCAAAATACCTGAAAAATACACGTGTCTTTTTAACTCCACATACCCTGGACAATTTAACTCTACCAACATACACTTTTGGTATTTCTTTCTTCATCAGGTCAGAACTGTTATCTTTAGGGATTACTTAGTCAGCCACTGGGAACACATCTGGCTGTTTTCTTGACAGAACACCAGTAACTCTTTTCCCTAAGCAAGACACCTGTAGATACCAGTCATGAGTAAGATTGTTCGCTTTTATGGAAGTTAATGGAATAGAGCTCAGCCTTTTTCTAGATACTTGCTTTTTGAAGAGGATATGTTTCTGACTAAAAAAAAAAACAAACAAACAAAACAAAAACCCTAGAGATGGATTTTTACAAGTGGTATTTTGGGGTTTACTTAGGTAAGGTGTGAGTTTATAGGTTTTATTCGGCATCAAATGGTGGCTAATATTGAATGGTTCTGAATAATATGGGAGAACCTCACTGCTGAACTGCAACTGAAAGGAGAAATTCTGCCAACAGCTCCTTTTCTTTCATTTAATACCACATTTCCACTCATTCAATAGATTTAAAAAAATCTGCTGGGCTTTTAATTTCTATGGTATCTTGGGATAGTAAGCTCCATAAATCTCGTATGTTGGATGATTAGTTCCTTTCCTCAGTTTTAAAATGCACTGCCTTTCAATTTCCATGATTATTTACTTGTTCTTATGTGATAAGTAGTAAATAGGAGCCACCATTTATCTTGTCAGCATATTCCATTATTTTGCATCTTGTATGCCTTCTACTTGCCTTCTCTTTCAAAATACAACTATTTAGTCCAATCTCCCTTCCCACAAAACCATGCCTCTGTCATTTACCATCCTGGCACCTTCCATGAAATCCGTTCTACTGCTGCTAGGTCTTTCGTGGTTCAGTCTCTTTTCATCTTTAATTTACATGACAATATATAGAAATGATTGATGTAAAAGCATTATAAGACATTAGTTAACACAGGTGAAAGGCCCGTATTTATCTTGAATCTGGCATTTTGCAGGAACAATCACACCCATTCCTTCCTAATTATTACCTTGTATATTCAACTTATTCAAGATACTTAATATTATCAGATGTAATAAACTTGTAGTACTGTATTAAATCACTGCCCATCAGCAAGTTAATATAGCATGCAGCATCAATCCCTCACTGGCAAACTAAAAGCAAGATTAACAGCTTTATTTCTAGATAATGATATTCTTCCCAGCCGTGTTTATTCTATGGGCCTCCAATCTAATAACTGCAAGTGCATTATTTTGCCAAGCATGCTAAGAGTTTGAATCCAGACCATAAATAAACATGTAAGCTATCAGATCTAAATCAGCCCCATCTGCTATTACATTCAGAACCCGAGATCATATTCAGCTCTTGCACCAGACCCTCCCATCGAAATGGACACGCTGCATTCTCCTATCAAATGCCATTCTCCTACTGCAGTCAAGGGAGAAATGTAACGAAGCCCTCTTCAGCGCCCAGAGTTTTCATGGGTTTTTCCTATTCTTCCAAAACTCGCAGACCCCTAGTCATTTACACGGGCAGGTGTCTGTTTATGCAGGCCAGATGACAGATTTAGTCTTTTCCCCTCAAATGAAGGCATCCAAGTGCCAGCTAAATGTAAGCTGCATTTGGCAGCTTCATCCAATAATCCACAGCAGGTCAGCAGCAGTTTAACCTCAGGTATGCTAGGATAGCGTTTTTGAATCAACTATGTGCAACACCACAGGGGATTGTGCTATAGAGAATACAGACTAAACTAGCTCAAAGCTGATTTGGCATATTATATTGAGAAGCTACTCATACCTGCAGGAACTCTGCCTGATGAATATATTCTTCATTTCCAATTATACTTCTCCTTTAACTAACCTGGCCAAATGCAGGATTAGCCTGGTTTGGATATCTGAATGTTTTTCATTGTGAAGTGCCACTTCAGATACTAATGTTGGAAGGGAATAGTGCATCAGTTTCAGCAAAGCATTCAAGATACTAATCAAGATGAAGAAGCATTTCAATTCATTTTCAAAGTCAATAATTTGATTTCTAAAAAAGTTTCTTTCCAGAATTTGCAGTTTAAGGAATGTGAAAAACAAAGCTGAAAAACTCATTTTAAAATCAACATGACTGCTGTTTTCAATGCTTTCTTTCCAAGGGAATTTTTAAGCCTGTATACACATACACGCATGCACACATGGGGATTTGTGTAAGTATTTCATTCTAATTCAATGTGTTAGTAATAAATTTTTTCACGTGGAATTTTCAATCCAACACATCTTGAGTACTCATGCAAATTTACTGAAACTGAATATTGTATTATACTGGAATTTAGTTATTTTAAACTATGTAGCTTAGCTCAGTTTTTATTATATGGGAATTTCTTACAGGAACTCCTAATACATTCTGCTACTCTGCTTAAGAATCCATATGGTAACAAAAGAAAAGCTTCCAAAGGCTGTACACCATTCACAGTGACTTTCACGAAGACTTACAAACTCCTCTATCTCCCTTTATGTAAGAAAACTTACCATTCAAAACATGTTAGTTATTTTAGATAACCTCTTCAACAAATACTTGCACATGCAGGTATAGCTGTTGTTTATTGATAAGCTTTGGCTTTGAAACTGCAAAACACTTATCAAATGGACATGGGCACATACCCACATGGACAACTCGAAAGGTGGACGGATGTTTGCATATCAGAACAGAAAAAGGATGTGAATAGAAACATATTTCTTCTTAGGTTTTTAAATTGCTACAAAAATCAGTGTTCAGAATCTTCTAAATATGCAGGTGCTGTTACATAAAACTCCACCTAAGGCATCACTACAATGAATGTACACTCTGTACAATGAATGTACACTCTGAACACTCATATCTACATTCCTTAAAAAGGGCCATAACATAATTTAGACTGTGCAGTAAATGGCAAAACACATTTTGTCTTCACCAGGGCTTTTTCAACAGTAAATGTTACTATTTGTCATCAGCTTAAAAGTGACAAATTAAAACCCAGTAAGATTGGAGTTCACGTCATTGGTCACCTTGCACATGAACCACTTTTTTCTTGTAGGCTGCCACAGAAGATTCCTTTCTGGTACAGAGCAAGTTCTACTTAAAAGTGTATGTTCTGGATAACCTGGTCTCAGCCAGTTCGAGAGGGGGAATGGAAACCTCTCTTCACTATCCTAGAGCTGTGGGCCGTCCACCTAATCTGCACAGTGTCCTCCATCTAGACCAGTTAATGTCTGATTGGCAAACATTCATTCCCCAAGAAATGCCCTGTGTGCCAAAAACTCAACAGGGATTAGTCAATGTGACTTCATTGCCAAGATTTAGTAACTGTCTTCCAAACACACAAAATTCAAGTTGAGCTCCTATAGCAAGTCTCCTTAGTATAGCTCCTAGCAGAGGATGTATCCACACACCCTTCCTATATCCATCAGCAGAGCTTTTGTTGTGAATATGTTTTACACAAGCTTTAGATGTCTATAACTGTTTGTGTTTTTTTCTGTTTATTCCCTTCTCCCTTCATATGTATATATTCCTTTTCAACCTGGACATAACAAAGAATTCATTGTTTACTTAATTCTTTCTACCACAAACAGTCCTTTGAAATCAATTCTCTAATTATGCAAGATCATAGGCATCAGCTAAATGTTTGAAGGCAAGCATAGTGTTTTACTGTGCATTCCAGAGCACATCATAAATAGGCAGTGATTTCCACTGAGGCCTGTACATGCTAATGCTATATAATCATAGCTCTGTCTAGAAAGTAAGCTTTTAGGCATAACACAAGCTCTAATTATCACAGGTATGCTCATGACCACGCACTTCAAGGCATCTAGAAATGTAAGTTAAAAAAGTAGCTAGAATAAAAGAAGATGAACAACAGACAGGTAAGTGAGCTGAGCACAGGTTGAGAGAAAAGAAAAATCCTCAAGCGTGCTTCCGCTAATGCAGAAATAACTGGGAGGATTGGGGAAAACTATTTCCTGCTCTATAAAGAAAAAGAAGACTAAAAATCCACCTTAATGAATATGGGACATGGCGTATTAAAAACTCTATTTTCCACCTGGCTGTTGGAAAGCAGCTGAGCAGGCTTCCTTTACCAGCCACAGCCCGGGTCAGAAAACATGTGTAGTAAACTTTAGACCCCATCAAAGGCAAGGAAATCCTGCACGGGTATCACAGCTCATGTCTATACAACTGTGGTATTCATACAGCTTACTATGCAGCTACTGCTGGTGAGCTGGAACCCCTCACAGCTATCTGTTAAAACAAACCAGATTATTACCTTCTATTCATCACAAGCTTTTCAGTTTGCAGGAAAGATTGTCACTTTGAAGGGCTGTTTGAAATGTATGAGAGAACACCTTTGAAAGACATATTTTTAAACCATATACATAAATCCTACAGAAACAGCTACTGAAAGGATACTGCTATTTGGCTGGTTTCCTATTTGTTGTAACGTTTTCTGCATTAGTTTTACACATTATGTAGATAGTTTATCATCATCATTCAGAGACATTTAGCCCCTTTTCTGTGATGTTTTTGAAAGATGTTCAATTTCCAAGAGAAGGATTATGAAATGATGCAAAATGATGCAAAAATATTGCATTCCAGGGTATTTCACAGATCTAAATTGAAGCTGTATCTGTAAGCTTGACTGCCTGCTACCTGAACACCACGCTGCTAAACAGCTTTTATTCCTACTGTCTGGCTGTATTATATTACCACCTCCTGTTCTGCTAGTTAGACACAAATCTATTAAGACAAACCTATTTCTTTACACAGTTCATCATGTATAAAGGAAGAAGATAATTTATGATTAATATGCAGTTTTTCTTTCCATTTTGGCCATTTTTTTTTTCAAATGATATAAATTTTTATCTCACTGCAATTTACAGCATCAAAAGAAGGTGAATTCTTGAAAGCTTCCTTTTAATATTTAAGTGGCACATAGAAAGATAGAGAGATTGAGATCCTAATTCTAAGTGCAATTTTTGGAGTTACTCCAGTTAGGTTGCACTGGGCATCCTGGTTGTCTCTATCTTGTAATAAAGTTGACAGAAAGATGGAGAAATCATGTGTTATTCTAGACCTGTACGGGATATCGAAGGACAGCACATTCTTCCCCTCTTTTGTTTCAATACCCACCACAATCTCTCTTATTTTGAGGCCCACCTTAACAGTGCCTAGTGCTGACCTGATTAAAGGGGACTATATTTTTTATTTATTTTGACATCTTCATGTTACTGCTGACATGATCAAATATTTTCAGTGATATCCTCCTTCTGTCCCAACATTTTAATGATCGCAGACATCATTTCATGCCAGAAAGCATACAAACATCTCTCCTTTGCTGGTCTATTTGTGCTATACACAGTAGGATTTACCGTGGCAGGCTGGGCATATCTGTGGTATTCAGCTGGCTTTGCCTTCACTGAAGAAATAGGTAACAGCCCTTCAACCAGCTGCTGCACTACATGTAGCACCTGTCCTAAAATCCCATAGGTTCAGAAAGCGGTGGCAAGTACACAGGTATATATTCCATAAACATCCTAATTGTGCATTCAGTGGATGTATGCCTGTGAGTGTTAATGTCCATCTATCAATGAGCATTTCCAGGGCTTGCTTCCGGATTTCATCCCTACTCAGGCATCACTAAGATTCTGGCTATTTCCCTGCAACACTGCACACAGGTACCAAGAGCGCTTGCATACTGCTATGTTACATGACACACAGGAGACTCAGTGTAGAAGCTGATGGCGCAGCTGAAATCAGCATTCCTAATTTCCCACAGTGGTGAGATCATTTGAGTTACAATAGTTTCTGGAGGGGGTTTTATTTGTTTTGGGTTTGTTGTTGGGGTTTTTTTATAATTATTTCTTAGATTTATTTCTTTTTAAAACCTGAGTTTTGAAACTTTGTTTCAGAAAGTTTTCTGTCTTTATTTTGTCTGCTTTCAGTATCTAGAGATCAGAGTGGCATATATGTAGGTAACATGCAGAACACAATAGACTGTTCTGCTCATGAACATCAATAGCATCTATTAGGGGATATATATATTCTCATGGAACAGGAATACTCTGCTGGTGATGAGAAGTTGGAAGGAATCCAGACAGAGTATGTATGGTTTTTCATGGCCTGATCCTTACCATACAGAGTAATCACTTGACGCTGTATGCATCAAGCCCAAGGGATTTCAGTGTCATGGAAATTATTAATAATACTTTCATAATGGTGGAGAATTTTTCAGTATTTTACACATGCTAACAAAACCAAGTCTCCTGAACTCCATTTGAAATAAATACTTACTTTATGCAGCTTAAAGATGAGAAACTGGGAAATGTAAGTCGCATGCTCCTACTGCTCCGGGTTATAAAATAACTTGATCTTTTTTCCCCCTCAGTCTTGCACTTGGAACAAGACAGATATAAATCATCTGGTTAAAAGTAAAAGCTCAGTAATTAGCAGGAAGGGTTTGGAATTATTTTTCTTTTTTATGGGTTGATGGGAAGACAACTTTGCCAAAACAAATCAAGGAAACCATAAAGCACAACTATTACTTCCTTTCCCACTACCACTAGGAGAAGCTTGTGAGGTACTAATTGCTACCGGTTAATTGACTATAATTTATTGTTGAATCAAATCTGCACTAGTCCTGCTGTCCAGAACATCTTGCCAGCTAACACAGGTAAAAGTGCACAACTCCCAGCAGCAGCTGTTTAATAAAACATCAGATGATGTCTCTTCTGCCAGGTTCTGGAACGTCAAGCCCTTCAAACTCTAGTCCCAAAGGCAACTGTTTTAATTACTGATAATTTACTGGAGCTTAAGTGAAACACAGCCGTTTGGACTGATGGTTCAACAAAAATAAAAGACAACCTCATTTATAAACCCAGCCTAAACTCCATGATTCCAGATCTCCATCTGAGGGAACTCCAAATGCACTTTCCTGCGTGGATGACTGACCCGGACATTCCAGGTAGCAAAGCTTTTAGGTCACCTTTCCTTGTTGGGATTGCCACATCCACTTGTAATCATTATGTTACACTTACCAGCATCTCATTCTTTGCCTGTGGAATAACCTTCTCTCATTTACGGGGCTATTTCAGAAGCTCAGACTAGTCATGGATGGATACTTGTAAAATACAGGAGAAATAGTTTTGTCATCGTAAATGGAATAAAAACAAAACAAAACAAGAACAAAAATCAAAACATAAAACTTCACATTTCCATTTTAGACTGATTCAACATTTATGGAAAGATATTCTGTGTATCTCTGCAAAGGTGACTTTACATTGCAAACCTGAAGCAGACAAGAAACTTAAATGTTCCTAAATCCCTATGAGTCAGGGTATTTTTGGAGATGGGACCTGAAAGAGGGAGAGTAACGAAAGGTGGTGTTTTTTTCTTTTTAATAGTCTTGCAATTTAAATCACCCCAAACTGGGAGAAACCAATCCCAATCCCCTCTGAATGAATGCTGAATTATTTTTCTTTACATGCAACAATGACAGCAAGACAGTTTCTAAGAAATTGATATGTGCAGACTCTGTGGAAGACTCATTTGTCTCCTAAGATGTCTCTTAAGATACACTGGGACAGAGTCTTGAGCTTATTTCTAAAGCAGCCAAAGATGGATTTTATATCTGTTTTCTACAGAATTCCACTTGAATATTCAAATCACTGAGTAAGCGACATGAAAGGAACATGATCTCCTCTCCTGTTTTGTGAAGGACATCCACTCTCAAAAGCATGGTTCAGCTGAACTAAAACTACCAATATTCAGTTATCTAGCACTAGTTGAGAGTGTTTGCTCTCCAGTGGGGATGGTAGATTTTGATTTTCCACACAGGTCTCAGATTTCTAGGTAACATTTCCCAACTGAATGATTCCAGATGAACGTGTATGTGGGGAAGACTCAGGCCCTGTACCCCTGTTTCTGCTTTTAAAGAGGGAATTATGATGAGAGTAGTAAACAGGGTGGGGGGTAACAAAGCAACACATATTCTTGTTGACATTTCAGTGTTGAGAAGTGCTATCAGACCCAAATAAATAAAAAAATGACTGTAAACAGAAGGCTATTTAGAGTTGTTCTATTATTTATACTATTTTTATGGCATTTGACACCTAGAGGTTCCGAAATACAAAGAAAGGTAAATATCAGCATGGACTGATTTCAGCATGTTGTGGTCCCCTTTTAGCTCATTCAATATATAGGAAAAAAATGAGCGGGACAGAAGACGCTGGTGATGCCCAGTGTTCTCCCATATGCAATTAAATCATATCTTTATGAAAGTTATTACAATACGGTACATAGGTAATTTATATAAGGATGGATTTAATTAGTTTTCAGCATCTTTTAATAAAGTCTAGCAAGCAGGAGGTTGGGGTAAAACCCAGTACAGAATAAGCAGAAGCTAATCCCCCTGCGAAGCACACTGTTTTAGGAGCAGTCTACAATTACTGCACAAGTTTAATTAAGTTCCTACCAAAACTGGTCTCTCCAGCTAGATACTCCATTTTCAAAATATGCTACGTTATATTACGTAAGGAATTGTAGGAAAGATGAATAAATTCTCTGCACAGAAGAATTTAGAAGACAGCTGCATTCTGCCATTCTGAAAAGCTCCAGAAAATACACCTGAGATGAACAAGATCTTTCTTATTTATTTATTTTATTTTATTTAGTTGGTTTCACATATTAATGAAACATATTTGCGCTCTCCGGCTCCATTGCCCAGTGCACGCTCGGAGCGGGAGCGAGCTCTGCCCTTCCCTTGGCTCCATTCCCCAGGGCTTCTTGCTTGTGCACAACAGCCTGTGCTTGGAAGGGCTCCAGCCTTGCTGCCCATCAGCAGCTGCACTTTCCAGCTCTCCCTGCATGCAACACCAGCACCAGGCAGGCACAAGAGCACTTATGATGCATCCCTGGCCAGGAAGCGCAGCGGCTGAGCAGTGTTGGATTTTAACAGTGTGCTTGTTGTCCATAGGTGATAGGAGAGGAGGAAATTAGGGGTAGAGAAGAGGAGGAAAGGATATGAGAGAAGAGGGGGAGAAGTTGAGAAGACAGGATGAGAGAAGATGAGATAAGAGAGGAAGGGGAGAGAAGAGGGAAGAAGAGGGGAAAAAGGGGAAAAGAATATGAGAGAAGAGGGGGAGGAGATGAGAGGATGAGAAAAGAGAGGAAGGGGAGAAGATAAATCTCATTTTAGATGTCTTAGCTAAAGGTACAGGCATTTAGTTTACAGAATGATACAGTAATTTCTGTCACGTTTCTTATCAAAATATTTAGAATCCTAGATCCTTTTCCATTTATTTTTTGTCTACTTTAAAAACAGACACCAGAGACATTAATGAAATAAAAATCATTTTGCAATGAATGCTGCCTCTGAAATTATCTCTGCGGGACATGTCCACCTGAAGACAAAATTTCCCTCATAAGCAGATCCGCACTGACCCGAAAGCTTCTGAACAGAAGCTTCATTAAGAATAAAATCACTGCTAAGTTTTCGGGACATTCACTAAGGAAGAGTAAATCACTTCCTAATAAGATGTGATTATTACAAAGAAAAATCCTATTACAACAAAATACTGTTAGTCCACACCAAACGTTCATTTTAAGGCCATCTAAATGGCTTAATACGAAGATCCTTTTCTTCAGTCATCAAATTGCAATCTGCTCAGATCCTGACTTATGCCCGATGGTTGCTTGTTGATACTGTGCTACTGGCTGTGGAAGAGAAACCTCCAATACAGCAGAGCAAATAAATCACTAGGGTACCTTTTTGTGTTCATCAATACAATTGGAAAATACACTTTCCATTTAATATGGTTTCCATTTCCACAGTTCATGCACCTATTGAACAGTGCTCTCTAGTCAAGCTCTGCTCTGAGGAAGTTGGCAATACACCCACTAAACACTGGCCTGTACAAATGGAAATTGTTCCACTCCTTTTCGATGCACAAACATTACTGGGTCCTATCAGTGCTAAGAACCACTTACACAGCAGTAAACATGGTCTCAGCAGAAATTCTTTAGCTATGTCAGCCTGGTTTGAACCATCTGTTTTCTTCTCTCTCTACACGTTCACGCATTCTTACAGAATCACAGAATCACAGAGTGGTTTTGTATTCGAAGAGACCTTAAAGCTCATCCAGTTCCAACCCCTTGCCACGGGCAGGGACACCTTCCACCAGAGCAGGTTGCTCCAAGCCCCTGTGTCCAACGTGGCCTTGAACACTGCCAGGGATGGGGCAGCCACAGCTTCTCTGGGCACCCTGTGCCAGCGCCTCAGCACCCTCCCAGGGAAGAGCTTCTGCCTAACATCTAATCTCAATTTTCCCTTCTGTCAGTTTAAAGCCATTCCCCCTTGTCCTGTCACTACATGCCCTTGCCAAAAGCCCCTCTTCAGATTTCTTGTAGGCCCCCTTTAGACCCTGGTAGATTGTTATAAGGCCTCCCCTGAGCCTACCAGCTCTGTTTCATGAATGTCCTTTCATGACAACAGATTCTATTGCAGGTACTCCAAACCTACATTAAAGAAAATGATCTAGCACTCCTGGTTTTATTCAGAAAAATCATAAGACAAGCAGAAGTGATCCTCTTAATAACCTTGTTTCCTTGAGCCTGGTTGATGCAAATGCATAGACAGGTACTTTGTAAGTTTATACACTTAAAGACATTCCTAGATATTGTCATGCCACCATCACACTTGACACCTGCAGTTAGAACGCAAGCGGCTAATCTGTTCCTTATCACAGACATGAGAAATGCATCTCATTGGGAATGATGTCTCCATAAAAAGCAACCTAAACAACAAACACAAGTTATCAGCAGCCTTTCTAATTCTTGATTAAACATTTCTGCAAGCTAACAAAGTGGATGCAGATGCTGAAGTTTCAACTTAATGAGTCAGATGCATCAAGGTCTTCTTTCAAGTTTTTGCTTCTGGCAATTGTTTGATGCCTTCTGCTTTTCATGGTTAAGGGCAAATACATGTGTAAGAGACATCTTACAATCCACCTGCCAAACAGATTTACTCAGAAGAATAAACAACTTGTTAAACTTTCACTATACATACATAAAAAATGAAGTTGCCAAAGCTATGAAAGTTTAATATTGTCACAATTAACACCCACTTCCTCTGTTGCCTTACACCTGTAAATTTAATTTGTGTTCATATAGAAATTGCTATAGCAGCTCTAATTTGGCAAATCTCAATTACATTATATTTGATGATAAATTAAAAAACACTGCTTATCAGAAATTTGAAGTATTTTCTTCTTGTTCATCATGTGATGTGAACTGCTACACGAATTTGGAGAGTTATCCCAACACCACCAGACTCAGCATTATCAGTTCCAATTTTATAAGGAGGGAAGTGTTTCTTGGGTCTTTCACCAGTGAAACTCACCATGAAAAGAAGCCAACAGCACAATTCTGCCCTCAAATCACTCTGAAACAGCTACTTTCTCTAGCAGAAACTACACTGACACTGTGATTCAAAAACACCTAGAACAGAACTTCATGAAATTTCTAGGATCTATCTCCTTTTTATTACAAACAAACAAATAAAATAAACCACATCAAATTCCACTACTTTACTTACTTTTAAACGGGGAAAGTCTGTAGTCCTACACTGACACTATTCTGTCTCTTAAACTGGGGACCTTCCATACAGTGAAAGGGCATTTCGTGAGCATGTTACTGTCTTAAACTCCTTAAACTGGAACCGGATAAGCTTTAAGGTCCCTTCCAACCCCAACCATTCCATGATTCTACGGTCACACCACATTGTTTTCTAGGACATGTAATGGGAATCTTTGCCGTTTATCTAAGATCACCCATAATCGTACTTTGAAACAAGCACATCTGCCTGGTTATCTTGGCAGCAAGTAAAATGTAGAGTTTCAAACACATGAAAGTCTGGTAAAATTTTGGGGAGATTTTCCAGGAGAAGATACATGGAACAGATTGAAAAAATTGGGTAACAAGGGAACATTGATCACAACAGCCTTGTTCAGAGCTTAGGAAACGGGCAGTCCCCTCTAGGAAAGAAACAAGTAAATGGCTCATCCATTCATAATAAAACAGACATGAAAGATGTAGCTTGTCAGGATTTATGCAAGCATAAAAACTGAGCTTCTAAGAGCAAAGCCTGCTTACAGCCTTGTCATTAGTTGGTAAATAATAGCATGAACAGACTACATATTACATGGGCTATAACGAACTCGGAGACAAAAGGGTTTTTTGCTTACCTAAGTTTTGTGTTACCTTGTAGACAACATAATTGCAAAGATATTATTAAGAAGAAATTAAAACCCCTGAATAGGGCATATATAATGCTCTGACTTTCGACAGCTACACAGGATTCAGCAAGATAATTCTCATTAGTACGGCTCTGGAAAATATATATACTCTTTCTTTCTCCATGCAGTATTATTCTAATACCTTGCTTACAAGGTAAACGTATGTAAAATAAGGTATCTGTGAGCTAGTCATACTTCATAATATCAGACATACTCATTGTGCATGCAAACAACTTAAGATACTAAAAATAACAGAGAGCTCAGGAGTTTTAGTGTGTATAGCTTTCTACCAGCAGCTTACCATCAAACCCATCCTTAAACACAGATGGGAAATCATCAATACTTAGTAACTATTAGTTTGTCCAACATTAGATCATTTCATCCTATTTCCTAATGGGCAGATGCTGCCAGCAGAAAGATCATTATTAGAACTGGTACTAGATATCATCTTTTTGCAATTTTAGAACAGAAATTAAGGAGTACATAGGAAGGGGTATTTAGTCCTTTACTTCTCATTGTTGTCAAGTACAAAACAGGAATGAAACAGGTTTTGAAGCTCAATGGAGAAATTCTTACATACTGAACTACAGATATATACTCTGTGAACGTATCATTTGAGTCTTTGAGACCAATAAACTACTTCTGTCACATGCAGTTAAATCACATGAAGTGCTTAAAAACCAGCACACTATATTCCATTTTACTGCATGCATGCTCATGTGGTATATGGTATCTGCTGTTTCAATTTCCCTCAGGATTTTAAATCATTCCCCAAAATAGGCCATACAGCAGCAAATTCTCTAGAGAATAAAAGAATAATTTTTGCAGTTGGCAAGTTAAATATTCATTTTATTATTTTCTGGATGCTGGCACTTCAAATCAGAAGGTGGGTGGTCAAGTAACAACACTATCCTTATAGCAGAGCTGTTCATTCTCTGTCATTCTTTCCACTGGTATAGCTTCAACCTCTGTGACAAAGACTGGATGTGTACACATACATGATGCTGTTTGTGTTTACAGATCCTGTATCAGAAGTGTTGTGTCAAGGACACATGCAGAACGCTATAAATCGTTTACTAAATATTGAATGCTCTCCATTAGCAATGAAAATCAAAGCACTGAGAGGCACACTGGGTTTATGTTTTGTGTGGCTATTCTTACATGGCTTGAGAGCTGTTGGAATGAACTTGCTATCAGTGCATGCCATCCAGGAGCAAGCAGCAGATTCATTGCAAACCTGAATAAAAAAAGACTGCAGAGAAAAAGACAAATAACCCCAAATCAATGGCTTGTTGCACTAATTGCAAAAAGTATTTAAAAAACAACTGGAGAAGAAAAATCCCATCTCTTAGACTTTACAGCATTTTGATGATTCTACTGCTTGCTCATATTTGTAATTCCTAACACAAAATATTTGCACAAACATAACCTATTGAATAAGTTCATTATCATATAAACCACTGAATTACAGAATGGCCACAGGCAAATCTTCTATTCCATACTTTTTTTCGGATTAGCAGAGTGTATGCAAACCATCTGATATTTGTTATTTTTGTAACCAGTTGTCTCTACAGCCATTTAGGTAACACTGTATTTGCTCTAATATATATCTTCCTGATTAAAACATTAATTTATATGTTCTTTCTCTTATTTAAAATGTCTGCAATTATTCAGGAAAACATGATACTAATAGTATAATTTACAAATATCATCTTAGAACTGTATATTCATGTGCTGTCAACAAGGTCAACTGGACCACGTATGAGAAGAGATTCCAGGCTATCAGCTTCAGGCTCCTGTTGCATAGTCTCTAATGTACAATTTAACTATTTATTTCACCATGACATGTAAAACAAGACCATTCAAATGCCTTGCAAGGACTCATACAACTTGTTTCCAAATTTTTATCATTTGCAGGTGTTAAATAAGCACTAACTATCAGTTGCAATGCTATTACTCATGTCAAACTACAGTAGCAAAGAGTTCATTGCCCATATTTACATTACGATTCAGTCACGTCTTTTCTTAATCCTTCCGTCTTTGCTGTCTGATTTAGCCAACTGAGTGACTTTTTTCATTTCAGATCTCCAAATACTGCAGGAATGATAAAATCAGTGTGTTGGCAGAAATGCCATAAAACCTAACCCCTCTCCCTGGGCGCTCTGCCAAAGGCACATCCTGACAGTCAGTAGATGAGTGCCACGTGGGGGTCCAATGAGCGATGTGGCAGTCACATCACTTTCTTGCCTTTCCCATTAGTAAACCTGAAACACTGAAAAAATGTTATGGGAATACCACATAAACAGCATTGCTTCCAGGAATAAGGAAAGCAGATGTGGAGAACAGGATCTATTCTTTTTTAAAGGAGAAAGATGGAAACCAAGACTTGTTTTCCTCAAACTTCAAATGTCCATTTTTTGACATCTAACCGGTTTGCAACACCTAAAAGTTTCTTCTAATTTCAGAATATATTGAGTATTCATCTCCAAACTCAGGCTTGCTATATATGAATTGGGTATCCAAAATGCTCTGTTGATGTCTTGTTGAGGAGAAAACTCCAAGCTAGAAGAACAGGGAGTAAAGATAAAGTTTTAATCCTGGTGTGTGACCTCAACAAAATCCTTCATATTTCTTATTCTAGGAAGGCAAGAGGAAATTCCAGAGATTGTCCTCAGCCTACAGATAAGATTTGCATGGTTGCAAAACAATGTCATGTATACTATGAAGTCAGATGTTTTCAGTTATCTTCATAATTGGCTTCAGGACTCTGAAACACTCTTCAAAGAACACAACTAACAAAAATCCCACTGTTTATAGGCAACAGACTTGGGCAGAATTTCATGTGTCTGAGCACAGGTCTTTGTGGCCAATGTCCAGGTGTTTAGCAAATGTGCTCTGGAAAAGGAGGGACAACACAGGAATTAGAAGAGATAATCATAAGATAGTTGATTCCACATTGCAGCAAGGTACCTGAGAACAACTAGATGCTGCACAGCCTACTCACATCTTAAGGTTTTACAACAGCCTGTTTGTCAAACATGCACCACAGCAAACACATATGCTCCCTTTTTAGAATAAAACTGGGCAAGACAGTGTGATCATTGTGTTAATATTTAAATTAGTCCAGTAAATAACATGAAATTAATAACTTCTTTCCCTTGGTACTGAATGAGCTTTAAAACCAAGATCCAGACTATTAAATTCAGGGAACAGAGGTGCACTGCCGCAGGCAGTCAAAACACTCATTGGAAAAGATTGATTCCATACAAGTAACACTGCAGTGGTAATACCTGGTGCCCTGTAGAGATGAAAAGATTTTCTCCCACTCCTGCCCTCCCCTCCCACTTGTTTGTAAAAGTTCACTTCAACACTCTGTAAAAGCAGGTTGTTTGCTAAGTCTTAAAAAGGCTTTTTGAACTTAAATGTAAATAGATACTTCAATGATCTCAGAAATACTACTATGCTCCCAATAGATTCTTGAAGAAATATATTTTTAGTCCTGAGAGCAAGATGTTTTTAGGCCCTTTTAACTGAGGTATAATTTCCTTGGGGGAGATACATCATGAAGAAATTATTCAAGCCTCGTATCTTGAATAGTTTAATTCAAAGCTGGAAAATACAGGCCATGGGACACATTAACATTTTCCAGAGGCCTCGTACTGACCCGGGGGAATCATCACTGGGTTGCCACTGAAGTACAGAGAGAGCTCAATTGGATGTGTTTTCCTCCAGAACCGCACTCCATCGATAGAAACCTCATGAAGTCAAAACTTTCTCTCTGTCTACACTGGAACTCTGTCTTGCTGTTAGCATGGAGAAATTCCCTCTTCCTTCTGAACCCTCCAGCAACCACATCTTGAAAACTTAGAAGTATGTGACTAGTTTCAGAGCATGAATCTCTATTCCTAAGAGGGATGTTCTTAATTTTGCCCTGTGAAAAACACCAGATTTCTCCTTTACTCCAGTTCAGGCAAGTTCTAGGACCCAATCTTCCCTATTCAGTTTTAAACCTCAAGAAAATACATACGCTTTCTTAGCCAGTTCTTTTTTTGGTCTTCCCTCCCTTACTTAAGTAGCAGTGGGAATGCCTCTCCTGGGTAACTTCAGCCACTGTATTCTCAGTACTGGAAGATTCACCACAAAATTCAGTTTCAAGCAGTGGAGTAATACTGTTCATATGCTGTATAATTACATGGGAATTAAACAGAATAGACATCTGAGACATGAGCAGCCAAAGGTGGACGTCTGTAGAAGAGTGTTTTTTCTACAGTTTCATTTAATTTCTGTTTTTTCTTAAGATAACCTTCTAATAACTCTTTTGAAAGTTACTCTACTAAGCCATTGAAACCTCCTCAGTTAACTGCAAATACCATTTTCAATTACAAATATTTTTGAGGACTAAACTAAATAAATACTTGAATATGAGCATTATTCTGTCAAAATTTCTTCCACAATATCTTTAGTCTCCAACAAACACCTAAATTACTTAACACTGCAGAAACAAAGTAGGTCTCTTTCTCAAGAGTCAGCAATACCAAATCCCAGTTCGTCATCCAGTTCAGGTTTGAGAAATACATTCTACTATAAGAAAAATACATCCCTTCCTTACTGTAACTCCAATGTAGTATTTCCCTGTGATTACTGTCTGAACTCCTGAGTTTTCTGGATACTGATAGAGTAATATATGATACAGTTCATTTAAGGCATGGCAATACACATTTTTCTTCGCTTGTCTGCTATGAAGGCAAAGTGCTGTAGAGTTGAGTTGACAAAGGGACTGCCCTAACAGTATTAGGAAGCATCTCCTTTTGTGCTTCTTAACCTAATCCCTAGTTAGCAGATGTGCATTAGAGGAAAGATATCTGTGCTTTTCAATTAATATTTGACTCGGACATGAACAGTCCCCACTAATTGCAGTATAATTTGACAGGTTATGTACTTTTCAGGTCTACAAGATACCCACAGTACACTAGTGTTGTGTTCTGTCATATACAGGGGACAGTACAGGCCTTCCTCAAGGCTGAATAATGAGCCAAAGAAAACCACTTGTTTATCAGTGATGATGTCTAGACAAAGGTAAAAAGTTAAAAATATTGACTGAAATTCAACTATTGCATTGGCCCAGCAGAAACCAGGATTTACCTTCTGGCAGCCAGAATCCAGGCTCCAGGCTGAATGTGAATACAGCAACAGCACTGGGGAAACAGTTTCCCTCAGTTATGATTTTAAATGCCCTGGGTAAAGTTAGTGAACGAAAATACCTTGAAGCTACCTCCACAGTTTATTTCAAAGCTTCTGATCTATGAGTACAGGTTTTATTGGTATCTTTCCATTTGAAATAGGGAATACCTGCCTGATACTTTCTCCAGAAATAAAATGAATGTTAAATGCTTGACTTGCACATTGTTTCAAGTAAGAGGCTGCTAAAGCTGCAATAATATCAGCAATTCCACCCACTGTGAAAGCTACGCTCTGTAGCAGGACGAGCTTTCAGTTTATCTTTGAGAGTTCCTGATTCAGAGGGTATAACACTAAACCAACCAAGATTAAGATGACATCGTGCCATTATTTCCACAAATTTATAATAACAGACTATTACGATAGAAGCAAGCTTGCCAATGGAAGGGAAATGGAATTGAAGTATTTTTGAACCAAACATTTTAGATAAGCAGCATGCTAATAATAAAGGTCTGGTCTCCTTCCTGAGGGAAAAATGCCTTGCTACTATTTCAAAAGCACGTGAAATATTTATAATGCTGCCTTGAAAACCAGTATTTACATGAACAGTTGTAGAATACAAATGCTGCATCAATGAACCCAAGTGGTGCTACCAAGTCTGCAAATAGCACAAATGCAAATTTAAGAAAAGTAGTTAAGTATGCCACCAAAATGATAATATACAGGGCTATGGGGTAAAACCTAATAGGAAAGAGCTTTCTATTTGCTTTTAAATCACATTTTGGTTCCATATTTTGGCTTTTCACACATACCACTTACTAAATGGTTGTCAGAGTTTGGGTAAGCATTTGAGCAATAGGCAATGTTCAACTTTAGTGTCCTATGGTTTATCTTAATACATTATTGCCAAGAATACACAGATTGCATGTTCTCACCTGTTTGTCTTTTCTGTGCTTGCACTTAAAGCATATAATTATCAATTCATCTGTGCTTGTGTTTGACATTTAAAGCCAAAGCAGCTCTGGAAGTAGCTTCCATAAAACTTTGAAGATTTACTGATACATCTCCCATCCTTCATTTCACATACTGTAGCCTACTACTTTCCCTCCATAGCCCAAAGCCATGCCTCTTTCCACCTATAGACAAACTGTCCTGCTTCTGCTTGATGGGAAGGTTTACTGCATGAATTAGCTCATGTGCAGTTTAGCATTACTTCTTTCTTTCTTTGTTGAGCTTCTCAACAGTAAGAAAACACTCCAGGAGTCAGACTCAGGTGAAAGCTAAATTTACTTAAGTGAGCACAACTGGGATTTTCACCCTGTGAATAAATAATTCTACCACTTCCATGTTCAATCTACGCAATTAAGGATCCTTGGTTCGTGCACTTCTAGCCCTAGTTAGTCATTCACTGGGGTTTTACAGAATTCAAATATCAGCTTCATGTTGTTACTGCAGTTGCTGCAAATGCAGTAAGAATGACTATTTTTCATTAATTAGTCCCTTTATTTAAAGAGAGTTCACTTCATTCTGATGCAACTGATCCAGCCAATTTGACAGCTCATCTACATTCATGTCATTCCCAATTAAACTCCAAATATATTGTTATAGGAACGATTTAAGTGGATATATGCTGTAATTCACTATGCAGCCATACAGGATTTTACTGCTGTATCCTACAGGAATTCATACAAATTGGTCTGAGGCAACACTGAGTGACAAAAACCTTGTTGGTACCCTGTCCTGAGAAGAACACTCTATATGCTGTCACATAGAAACTGAAGGAGTGAAAAATCGTTCATTCCTTTGTCATTCTCCTGCTGTAACAGGAATAATTCTTATTCCTATATATGTAAAAGTACTTCTAGAGATTTTCTGTACTGTAGCCCCTGCCCTTCAAACACAGAGTGGCAAGCATCTGATGTTCTCTTCCTTCCTCTGTCTTGACCAACTGCCTGCAGAATTGGTTTGGTTTTATCACAGGCTAACAAAGGGACACTCCATCTGAAAAAAATAAGGTAGCTATTTACCCGAAACAAGGCAAAAACTAGAAGTCAGAAAGCTTGTCCGGACTTGATCTCAGTCCTGCCTCAGAACTTACACAACTAACTGTCAGTGTGGGCTCCTGGCTGAAGCTGATTGCCATCACTTGCTCTACTTGCCCCTTAACCTTGAGTCACTGTCCCTGCTCACCTTGGTGTTATACTTGATTCCCAGCTTGCCTCTGCTCACAGAGCAGTGCCTACCACTGCTGCTCCCCCAGAGTCCCCCAGGCTAATATCCATAGCAGGTGGTCAAAAGAAATTCTAGGAGTATAGGAGGTTCAAGGAAAATTAGGAAGTGGGATGTTTCTGAGCAGGATGTTTCTATTGGCAAGAAACCCAATGTACTTTCTCTCCTTGAAAACATGAGCCCTTATTAAACAGTCACAGTGATCTGCTGAAAGCTGCACTGGGATTCTTGGAAATGAGGGGAAAGGATCAGGGACAATGGAAGCAGAGTCCAGATGGGAAGCAGAAGGACATTGTGAAGCAGCTGTTTCAGACTGACACAACCAGCATGTCAAACACACCAGAAGCAGTGCTTGCCAAAATACTTGAGTCCTTCTTAGCTCTCCTGTTAGAAAGAGACAGATACATGCTTGGATACCATCAGTAACCAAGAAGGAATGCAGTCCATACCTCCTCACTAAGCTTTTCAGCAGCCTTGTTTGTACTTGCATGAAGAGGATGAGAGAAAAGAACCCAACCGCACTCCAGGTAAGAGAGTCAATGAGGCAGAAAAATAACGTCCCAATATAAATCTGTGAGGAAAACAAAGCCTGGATTAACCACACAAGCCACCTCACAGAGCCAGTCTGCAGTTTCAGTCTTGATCTGCACTACTGTATTTCCAGGGAGATGGATGGTTCTTTCCACTTCAAGTACTGCAGAAGTTGGACACCATCAAAGCAGTTTGGCCATGTCTCTTGCAGATATTTACACGCATGGATTGCACAATACAACAAATCCAGGAAAAATGAGAACAAGAGGCTGCAGAACACCACAGTAAAAATGCAAGCAAGACGAAGCAACAGGAAATCCTCATTTTCCATCACAACCCTCTGAAGTATCCTGGCTTTGGCACAAGGTTTATCTCACAATCATCTTCCATAAAAATAAGTACCTTGTTGTAGTAGAAGTTTAATGCAACATCAAAGTACAAGAAACTGGGAGCAGGATATAAAGCAGATATAACACACAAAAAGATGTAACACTTGACCTCCGCGTCAAGGCATAACTTTTACAGCATTTCTTAGTTATCCCTCTCCAAGGGATAACCCTTTTCAGAGGCAACGTTAACTACAGAGGAGTATATAAACTTACTGGTTTTCTTAAGAAAGAAAAACACAAAATTCCCCCCCCCCCCCCCGAGTAAACACATACATTTTTAAGCACAAAACTGAATTTGTAGACATAAATTGTTGTTCACCAAAATCTTGATTTGATGATGTAGCTCCAAAGGAATTTCCAATTTTCTGAAGTTACACATTTTTCAATAAAGCACAGCGTCTGAAATAATAATGTTGGCTGAATGTGCTGATCAGAGGACAACCTCTATAGTGCTCATATGGTTCTTTAATACGTTTAGACATTGCAAATGATGAAGTTAATAATTTATTATAGTAAAAGAAGCACTTAATATTATATCATTACTAGTTTCTAAAGACCTAGAGGATAACACTCTCAATTCATCCAGCCAAAAAGCCAGCTTCCGTGAAAAATATTTTAAAGGCATTTTTTTCTACATAGAAAGAAATCATTAATCTTTAAACCTGGCAATTTGAAGGAAAATCACTTTCAAAGAAAAGAATATGAAAAAGTTTAATTAAGAAATCCTTTGGAAGAATCTAGCAAATATATGTATAGAATACGCCTTAAGCAAAGATTCAAACTAGAATCTCTACGGATTACATAAGGGATTGGAGTTTGTAATAAAACATTAGGAGGAAAAGATTAGCAATGTGTGTTCTGGGTTAGAAAAGTGTTTAGTATCATAAGAACACCCGCACAAGGTCAGACCAAAGGCCATCCACCCTTGTTATCTCCCACGCCACCAGTGAATAGTCTCATACTAGAGAAGGATTGTGAGATACAGGTAAAATATAAAATGATCTTTTTCAGCACATTCTAATGTCTAACTCTCGTGTCCATATCTCTGAAAGATTCTCAGGATGGTAAAATTTAAAACAAATGAAGACTATGAAAACTACCTATAGGAGCTTTCTCTTGTCAGTGCAGAAAATAGACTGTTTAAGATGCAGGCTGCCATCCTCAATTTTTCAGTAACCTGTTTCATCTAAAAAGACCTTACTTCTTCATTCACAGATTCTGCTACTTGAAATATAAACTATTACTGCTCTATATATGTGCAGTGAACATGTTTAAACCAAAATCAAAACCAAGGGAAGTTTTATACTGTCTAAAATAAAGGAGTTCAGAGCAGAAAACATTTCTGCAGGGGACAAAAATAGAAGCACAAAAACATCTGAAAAACCCCACTGTTACAGATGGGCTGGTAGTGTTGCTTGTGCTATTTCCTCTTAAGACCGTACTTCCAGATTCTCACAGATGAAACAGCATTAAAATGTTAAAGTTGGTAGATTTACTGCACTGGGGAAATATCTAATGAGGGGTGGCTGTCTTTGGCTCTCCAGGGTGATAACACAGACTGATGAAACTTGTAACCAGACGGTTTCTTTGTGCGTAATGTTTCAACCCATTATCTTAAACTTTTGTTACCTTTAGAATTCTATTTTCTGTTTGAAAAGGTTCAGCTAAAATGAAGTCAGATCTTTCTAAAGCAAAACATTCGTTGTTCTGACAGATCTTTTAAAATGTGCTACCTAATAACTACTGATTGTGGTTTTAATGTTATTTTTAACCTACCATTTTAGCTATTATTTTATAATAGACATTTTGCTTCGGTGTTTGTTCCTTCCTTCTCTCAAGTTCACTTCTGTTTCACTTTAAAGGGGGTCTTTCTTCTACTGTAGTATATATGGGGGGGAAACATCTACTTGATTTAGTTTAAAAATCTAAGTAATGTATTATAACCTACGTACTGCACGTCTGTTTTAAGGTTAGATATGCTAAAAGCTCTCTTCCCCTTAACTACTCCCAAACACTAACCTGTACTGCTAGCGACAGCTCTGGATTGCTATGGAAATTCTAGCACAACCATGTAGGAATCTCCAAGAAAATCTTTTTTTGCCCTTTTTAGGCCAGCTGGAGAAACAGCCATCAGCTGGAATACAGATTTCCTTAACCAGCTCAATCAGAGTGTTCAGGTGAGACTGACACAGCATCCAAAAAGCTTGAACACCACATTCAGTTACATTGAACCTCTCCCCTGCATCACTTGTACTGCCAAATGCCTTTCCTGGCTCGTCTTCAAGGTGCCTACAGCATGTGGTGACCCCTTGGAAAAAGCTGACAATATATTACCCAAAGTCCAGTGCAATCCCACAGCTGATGGTACATGCACCACTGCTTCAAAATGCTGAGAGGTCAAAGAGTTTTATCACCTTCTGAGAAGGGTGAAGGACAAGCTTTGGAAGCACTGATATTGCTGTTGCTGCCATTTGTATGCAGACGCAGAAGTGATCAACTTTCATTCACACACCTGCTTTATAGCAGCAAACCACTTCAGTGACCACAGTGTTTGTCTGTTTGCACGTTTCAAATGAAAAATCACCCCAGAGTGTAAGACCAGCACAAAGCTCAACCTTCAGAGACAAACCAAGCAGCATAATGAAGTCCTGGACACTCACACTCGCTTCTGCCACAGAGAACATCATCCTTTCAGTGCTGCTGACATTTCAGAATGAGGTCCTGAGGCATTATACCCCCAAGGGAGTAAACAGATTAAAAGTATACAAAGCTTTTTGCAGTAGCTTACCAGAATCTCACACAATGAGACCCAAGCTGTCATTCTTAGCCATTACACCCCAAGTCAGTATTTATAATACTTGGACAGAGGAATGTAAAAGTGAGACACAAAACAAGATTCAGAACTAGAATATCAAGATTCAACTGCTTGAATACACATTATACTGCTTTTCTAGAAATTATCATATATCTAGCGTGTATATATATGTATATAAAGATATAGAAACATCATATATACATACATACATAAATGTATGTGTATATGATAGATACAACATGACATCTTGGCTTTAAAGTTTAACTAATTTCTAATTTATACAAATGCATTTTTCCACTTGAACACGATCAAGGGATAGTGGAGAATCTTTTCTTTTTTTTTTTCTTTTAGCAGAAATAAAGTGTTCATTAAACTATTTAGTAAAAGTACAGGAGCTTTATTCAGCTGGGTACTCTGCTACCCAGCATCAGGCACGCTCCAGCACATACTAACAGCCTCTCTGCCAGCACTACCTGAACGAGGTATGAATTCCTCAGCTATTCATTTTCACAGGTCAGCAGCAATGATTTGCACTTAGAGACACTAAGTGTAGTATGACTGACAGTAGGCTCAGACCTGCTCATTCCTGAGCAATTCATTACTTACCAGAAGATGCATCTTTCACAGCATTGCACAAATACTTTTTACAAAACATGGGAAAAGTCATGGCCCAAACCTTAATTGGAAAAGCCGGACCCCCCAAAACGCTGGGTCAGACATTTTTAGCTGCTGTATTTCTTATGGTAACACCTCTAACCTCCAAGCAAGGCTCCTACTTTCTTAAGGATAAAAAAACCCAACAAGAGCGGTACGTGGACAGCACATTTTGCAGAAGGTTCAGTCTAGCTGTCAAGGAGGAGACAATCAGTACTCAGCAGAGTATGACTGAGCAACTTCATTTGCCTGCTGCTTTCTACACAACCTAACACAAGGTGTGTGGAAATACACAGGCTCTGAGGAGGGCGGAGACAGCAGCAGGGCTGATAAAGACTCTCCAGCACGGAGGGACACCCACACGGCTTACAGCCTGCTTTTAAGTTGAGCTATTTGTGAGCTCAAGTGAGAAGCTATGGTAATGCAAGTGTATTTCCAGTACCCAGCTGGCTCAGTAACCTTTCCATGGCATTGCTGTGTGCCATGCTGATATGCACCACCCCAGAAAATTCCTCCTGTTGGACAGAAGTGTTTGGAAAATAAGGATTAGTCAACATGTGAAACATTCACGTACACTAATGTAGGAGCCATACAAACAACTCAGGGTGCCTTAAACTAAAGAAAAGAGCCCTTGTGTTAGTTGCTAAAAGCCACAGGGTAATTTCTTAAGAAGTAATACATGAAAACTAAGACTGCTCAAAAATTATTTCCTGGTAATTTTTCTTTGTATTTTTGAGTGTATAAGGACTATGTGAAAAACATTCATAAAGATTCGAGAGAACATCCTAGCAGTCTCTGTTCTTAGCATACACTGGGATGCCAATATCAATCGTTTAAGCTGCTTTCAAACCCTGAGAACATTCAGAAATCTCTATTTTGAGTAACTAGTGAAGACTGTAGATATAGAAAAAGAATTAATTTGGTTTAGTGGAGGTCTTAAATTTATTAATGAGGAAATTAAATATCCCAACACCAGCACAGTCCAGAGAGCAACTATTCAGTTATATCAACTAAATTATGAACTTTTAAAACCACTTCAGAGAACGACTACCCTTCAACATACTCCAAGTTATTTCTCAAGCTTTTTAAGTAGATGTAACATTCAAAGATATCAGTTATTAACACTAAAATATGTTAAAGAAGGCTATGAAATGAAAGCATCTTGCATGCTTAGCTGATGTATCCTGCCTATACATGATAGGCTGGGGACAAGGAAGGAGTTTCCTGCAGCCAGATGGACACAAGAATACCAGATTTTGTCTGCTCTGTGAGGTACAGCTCACTTCTGCAAACTACTGGGGCCTACTCCTCCATGCAGCTTAATGCTGCTAGAAGAATCTCTTCCTCTGAACACATTCCTGATATCTTTTGTCTTCGTCTTTCCGACTAAAAATTCTCATTCTTGACCTCTGCTTGTTAGTGAAACTGAACCCATCCCATGTGCTCTGTACCTCCAAATTGACCAAAGAAACTGAGGGGCAGTAACTCAACCTGTGGTTTCTTAATGGACTGCACTGATGATCAAATTGGAAGTAAAAAAGGAGCTGCGCTCTCACTCTTACTTCTGTGCAGTAAGAGCTTTACGAACCGGTGACAGCTCTGCTAAATTGGATTTAGTACTGTGTTATTTCATTTGGCAAGGAAACAAAGTCATGGGCAAAGGGAGCCCTGAAAATGCACTGTAACAAGTTCTTCTGCCAGTTTCTTTCTTATGTAATTAGACCTCTTGATACAAGCAACCAAGTGGAACTGGGCTTGGCCAAAGCATAACATACCCACCTGCTTTACATATATATATATGAGTTTGTACAAAAGGAGCTTAGATCCCATTTTCTCATATCTACTCTATTCTACACAATTGGTATTAGGCTCTCTGGGTAGTTATTTAATTGGACAAATGGATAGCAAGAAGAGTCAGTACTCCTTTGCACTGTATTCAATATAATGACATTCTTAGGTGAATGCTAAGTACAAATCCTCACCGGAAAAGAGCAGTGAGCTGCTTTCCTTCAGACTACTTAGGGGAAATCTTTGCAAAATGGGGCAAATAATAGATGATCTAACTGAAAGTCTGCAAAATTCTGTGTGACCTAATTCTGTAGGACCTAATAACTGCTGTCACCTTCCAGGAGTGAACAAGTACCCTTTACAATGCTGACTAAATCAGAGTATTTAGGATCATCAGGACTGCCAGTGAAAATACTTCTCAGTGTTACCAATCCTTACTGTAATGTTCATGTTACTGTTGTGAAATTCTTTGTTTCTGCTGGTTGAGACACTCAGGTAACGCAGGCATATAAAGGTAACCAGAAGTAAAACTTGGTATGCAACAAAACATATTCAGCATTCCAAGTGATGGGCTTTTAGCTGAAGAAATTTTCCAGGAACAGGAATAAGATCAGGATTTTTATTCACTTCAGGGAAGTGCAGTACTATGTCATACCTATAAAGTCAAATATATTTGACAAATTCAAATATATTCATTATAGAGGCTCTGTTACTTATTACCTGAACCTCCAAATTCATTATAAACTTCAATTCCGACTATCTCAAAAGGATATTGAGAGGTATCAGTAACTTGCAGTAACTTTCCCAGGTAGTTTCTGCAAATGGAGGTTTGCTCCACTTACCTTTTTTATTTACAGACCTACCCATCACACATTAAAGAAAACCAAGATGACCATTTCTAATCCACCTAAGAAAGGTACAACACAAGGCCTCTGAAAAACCTGCTGACTTCAAGCATAAATCTTCTGTCAGTGAACATTTCAATTTACAGAACAAGCCTCCACAGAGAATCAGTCTCCTGGATTGTTTCATTCTGCAAAAGTTTCTCATTTCCACTGCTTTGGCATTTCACAACTAAGCAATTACCATGGGTGTAAAATGTGCTGCCTTGCTGTCTAGGTCCGTGTTTTAATGGGTAAAAGTAAAACAAGTATCTTAAAATACATTTATTTCCCAGTTGCGGCACCACACTTCTTTCAGGAATAATTTCTTAGATGTGCTTCAGTTGTCTAGTTAACAACATCATTTCTTTCTGTTATCCATGTTTCCCTTGTATTTGTGCTTGTCAGACTTTTGATGAAAGAAAAAATCTCCTAATTGCGTGTATATATAATATACACACACACTAACTATATATGTATATACACACTATATGTAGTTTTAACTACTTATTTGGCCAGTTGTTTAATTTGCTAACTAAATGACAAGAGGTAAAGTTAAAGTAGGCATCAAAATATGATCCAGTGTTAACCAAGAAGATGGACATGAATTCTGAAATGCTAAAGCTCTTGAGTACTAATGTTCAGCTCTGCAAGCAGGTGGATTTAACTACATTTTGTTCTTAAACACTCGCATTGAACAAGGTGTCATTTAAAAACATTAGTTAACAGAATTGTATCTTAAACTTGTTACTGATTCAAAAGTAAGGTTTGTTATTTGTTAGTTTCATTGGCATTTTTTTAAGAGAGAAAGACTTTAAGGGCAGCTGACTGGCAGTAAAAGTAGAAACATTAACACCACCTCCTCTTTCTGAGTTTCACGAAAAACAAAGAAAGAAAATAAACACCATCTATTATAAGTTTCTTTCCTTCCCTGGCAAAAACAAAATCCATATGCCAAAGCCATGACTTCTGAATACAACAGAGTGGGTATTTTGTAAAGGAACTCCAGTCATAGTTTCACACTACTGCATTTGCAGGATTTGTAATACAGAAATCCATAAAATACCCTTCATCTTGATGTCCTTCAAGTCAGGAGAGGCAAAAGCCTTCAGACAAGCAGAATGAACCTCAAACCTGTCATCTGGCAGGCTTGGAGCCTCCTGCAGACAGCATCTCTCAGTGACTCAGAGTGCTCATGCTCCCATCCCAGTGAACACAAGCAACACGACAACCAGGCTGCTTTTGCAAACAAGGGACTATAATCAAGGAGGAGAACGTAAGAAGCAGCTCCTCTCCACAGAACTGTTCTCACTATTGCTTTTCTGTTACTGTGAAACTGGGAATAAAGAGACACGCTAATGAGGAAGAAAGACAGGACCAATTTAATGACTAAAATCCTGAAGTCAAAAGCAATGACTGTAATGGGCCTAAAAACCCACCTACAAAACAATCTAGAAACAGCTACAGGGAAACAAGACTGCCTGTGTGAAGTGCACTGAGGTCCTCCCTCTCCTCCCTCTCCATTTTAATCTAACTTTGTACAGATGACTAAGAGAATAGAGAATACTTTGTACAGAAGGCTAAGCTTAGAGACTATGTGGCACCTGAAGCCTTGTGTATGATTTCCTATGGATACACAGACAAGGCAGTCTGTGATGTGAACATTAAAGCCAGCTGGAGAGGAGCTGTACCTATTCTCCTTTTGCTCTTTTCCCACCACATAAGGGAAGGATTAATAAGGCTGTGATACCTGCATGTGGATGACAGAGCTGGATGGTTTTTCCCAGCTAATCTCTGAGACGAATCCAAAGCAATTATGCAAATTCCAGGAGAAAATTACACACACTTTAGTTATTTTGTGAGCTCCATCTTAGGAAGAGCCAGAAGCTATCTTGGACCCATGTGTATTCTTTATCTTCCTTTGAAACGGGAAGGTGCAAATAACGCTTCTGAGAGTCAGGTTTGGTTCTATTCGGTTATTTGTGATAAACAATATTTGAAGTTCCTGTAAGAATCTAATTTAATTAATCCCATTAATTAGATGTAGGTGCACTTCCTGTGATACAGACAGTGGCATTACTGTGACTGAGAGTTGCCTCCTAGATATCCACGATAAGAAAATAAAAAAAAAGGATTGATCACTAACTGGGAAATGTATCGTTAAGGATCTATAATACAGTTTAAATGAAGAACACATGCCCAAAGAAGTGGTAAATGCTCCATCCCTGGCAGTGTTCAAGGCCAGGCTGGACAGAGCCTTGGGTGACATGGTCTAGTGTGAGATGTCCCTGGCCATAGCAGGGGGTTGGAACTAGATGACCTTAAGGTCATTGCCAACCCAAACCATTCTGTGATTCTATGATACTATGTTAAAGAACACATCCTGCTTTGAACTGATGGACTATTGAAGGCAAAGAATCAGTGAAATTTTCAAACTGTAGTTTTGAGAAATCCAAATTCTGTTTGTGCACTTCTTTTAAAAGCCAGTTTTGCAGTAATTTTTAAGAGTCTCCATTTCGCAACTGTGCAAAAACAGTGAAATGCAATTAAAGAGAAGTATCAGAGAAAGAACTGAAGTCTACTAGGACTAAAATTATCATCAACTGAATCTTCTTGCAAGATTGTGGCTATGGAACAAATATTCTTACTCTGGAGATTTCCCTGTACAGCACTCAGTACATGCTCTCCACTAAACAAAAATGACATTTCTATACAACATTCTTTTCGAAGCTATTTCATTGTTAACTCGGCTCTGTGCCGGATCAAATGGATCTTCACATGGGCTCCCAATTTTAAAATCAAAATTGATAAAACATATTTAGCAGCTACAAAAATGAAAGTAAAACTCATCTGACCAGGGAAAAGTAAGTTTGTACATTCAGATTACATTTAATTATTGGGCTGTGGAGAAACATTGTCTAATTTGATGTATAACTAAACCACGACATAACATGAAAGAGCATTCTTCCTGGAGATGGAAAACAAGAGACAAAGTAAAACCACTGCACATCAAGAGCCAGTTTTAGTGGAATGCTGCTGATGACAGGATCATTGCCAATAAGCACCTCTATATGCATTGAGGCAAATCTCAAGAAAAACACTCACAAATAGAACATGCCAAACAACCGTTAATACACTCCAGTAGCAGGTCAGAAAATTGCACAAGGTGGATTTAGACATTATTTCAGGAGATGGATAAAGGAGGGTTATCTGGGAAGAGCGACTATGCATTAGTCAGTCTAGACTATACTCAGAACTGCTTGCTCCAAAACTGATTTACATCTGGTGATAAAAGTTCACTTTTTGTACGCAGCTTTTGTTCCCATGGTGGCTTTAGTAAACAGTGCTTCAGAAATTAATTTCTTACCTCTTGTTCATGTGTTTTCAAACAACTTGATGCAAAAAAAATCTGAAATTAAGTTCCCAGCCAAGACAGCAAGGCAGCAAACTGAGAAAAGTTGCCTGAGTCTAAAAACAAGTACCTCTTCCTCCCAGTGCAAATCAACTGAAATAATGCACGATTTTTATAGGGTGTAATGAGAATATGCACTGAGCTCAAAAAGTGGGTTTGCTCTCTTCTTTAACACCATCTAAAAGTATCCATTTTTTAGTCTTAGTAAGTTTCATGTGATTTTTCGTTTAAATAAATTCTACTTCAAAGTTCTCTACAGCCCTGCAGTAGAAGGCTAAAACGCTGGTACAACCTTGCAGTCCCTGACACTATTATTACTATGATGATGATGATGATGATGATCATGATAAATAAGCTTTCTCTATACAGTTGTTATATATTTTGGGGACCATGACATCGTAGTTCTTGCAGTAAGGAGATTGATGCAATACTTTCAATACTCAAGAGATCTCTCCTTTTCCAAAACTTCTGTTCCAAGGCTAATCCAATATATCAGAAAAATAATAAAGACAAATGCTAGTGTGGAGTCATGACTGGAAATAATAATAACAAAAACTGCAAAATGCTGATTTTTTTCCTGACCATGTAAATCATGTTATTCAGGGTATTATACTTTAAATGATGTCGGCAGGGTGAAACTGTAAATTCTATTGAATTATAGGGAAAAATAAATTTGTAAGTAGGTTTTTTTTCTTTCTCCGTCTACAGAAGGAAAACATATACATAAATCAAATGTACCTTCCTATTCTCGAAAAGTTTCAAGGGCTCAGCATGTTTCTAAGACAATACAAGTTCAAGGAAAATTACTAAGTTCACAAAGAGTGACATTAAAAATATTCACCGTTATTGCTCTCCAAGCCCTGCAGCATTTCTTAGTGTGCTTCAACAAGAAAGAATCTAGAGGAATTACATTAGTGGAGGCAAAGGTGGTGCAGTAATAGGAGTTCTGTCTAAAGAGACAATACTCTTAAGTGGCTTTGTCACTTGCTTTCTGCCGGAATTTGGACATGCCATTTCACAGCCACTGCCTCCTGGGACAGATTCTCCAACAGGATGCAGGTTATCCACATCCATTACCTAAATTCTCTTTGCTTGCAACAAAAGATGGCAAATTTTCCCATTGCCTGTTTTTCCCGAACAGTTTCCTGGCACTGTCTGGGAAATTGGTAGCTGATGGGAACTGCCTTGCACAGAGTTTTCAGCAAGAGAAAGCTAAGTATTCCAACAGAAAAGGTGCTACCACAGTAACAGGCCCTCTTTTTCCTCCCACATTTATCTCTTCCTCAAAATAAACAGAACTATGGAACTAGAAAATAGGGGCTAAAGGGAGATGAGGAGAGGCTGGATATGAGTGACACTGGCCAGAGCACCTGCTGTCTCTTAGAATTGCCAAAATCCAACAGAACCTCCCAAAGGTGTGCAGCAACCATCGGTAAAATTACCCATGGTAAGACACGCAAGCATAATACAGAGTAAAAAGATGGAGATAGATGAGTTTTCCTTGCTTTGCTAACTCTGGGATGGTTTGGGGATACTTCTCAGTCTTTTTAGTGGAAAATAGGGAACTTGATTCCCTTCTTTTTATTTATACTCCCATCTAAAATATCTCCTCAGCTGCACATTATAATATCATTATACTCTTGGTGTGAAGTTTTTGTGAAAGCCCTCATGATAAAAAAAATATTGCCCTCGTCATCTTTTCCACAGTTAGTTTAGCTATCTGCAAAGATATATGCAAAGATGACAGGGATGGGGATATCACCCAAAATAATTACAGTTACACTCATTCACTTTAAGGGCTCCTTTAGCCATAACAATTATTTAAACGAATTATTTTTGATTTGAAGACCTTGCCTGTTAGTCACAAAGGAGAGGACCAAAAATGTTTTAAACTTGCCTATCAAAGATCTGAACCTCATAATTTTTCCTAACATAGTTTTCCGTGACTTGAAATATTTCCTGAAGAAGAGCAGACTCACAAAGATTCTTTCCTTTGCATAAATGAGAAAGCTGGAGGGCTGGGGGAAATGGGAGGGGTGATTTAGCAAGGTCTGACTTTAATCTTTATACAAGTGCTTGAAATAATTCTAGAAGAGTTTATTAACATCACAGAGAGATGTGAATTTCTGACCATAGCAGGACTAACAGCACCTCTGACTGCACATTCCATGTCGAAACTCAACAGCTGAGACTGAAAACCTTCATGGCTAATTTTCTCCATTAATACAAGTAGTGACTATCATAGAGCTAATAGCTGGTCATTTAAAATAATATTTTAAAAAGAAAATAATAGAGCCACATTTAAAAATAGATCTCATAATTAATGCAGTAAGTCTATCTGGATGTCCTAATCAGAATTCCATTTTTATTAGCAAAAGCTGTTCTCCAAATACATGGATATTTGCTTATTTCTCATTTGTTTCAATATGCAAGATGAGTGGTCTCATCTTATCAGTGATAACTGCAATGCACAAGGATCGATAGTACCCCCTAGTTATCTAGGGCTTTCGTAATTGGGATCCCATCTCACTGAAGTCAGGTTTTGTAATCGTATGTCAGACAGGCAACCAAGTGAAACAGCAAGAGAGCATGTATTAAGCTGAATAACACTCACATAACATATGTAGGATCTAGAGGAAACATAAATTAATATTCTAAGAGATATGCAGACATTTAAAAAGTTACGTGGAAATACTATATTTATTTAATTGTGTTGATATATTAATATTATTCTATTAATTTATTGCTACTCAGGTACAGATTTAGGTGATGAGTATGTACCCTTAGCTCAATTCTGCAATTTACAGTGCATAACCTTTACTCTACATTAGTCCCCAGAGGTACTAAGATTGCCCATGCATTTTAAATATAGGTCAGAGCAGAAGCTACAGTGAGTGTTTCTCCAAAGACAATATTCAATAATATTTGTCTCAGGACGCTCCTATAGGAAGTAATTTTTATTCAGCATTTTGTCTTCCAAAATTGTAGGCTTCTAGTAACAAGATCTTTGTTATCTACATCGAATGTTTAAATTATTTTTACCTAGTTCATTTAAATACAACACACTAAAATTCAGTATCAGCCTTTCTGTGAATGCAATTCCATGGCTAGCTGGCTGGAAACAGAGAGGAGAAAGAAGGGCTTCCTCTTCCAGGCTACTTATGGCCCCAGCACAGCAGAAAGAGCCACCTCCCTGAATACAATGACTATTTTACTAGGCTGAGAGGGCTGGCCTTCTTCAGCCTGGAGAAGAGAAGGCTCCGGGGAGACCTTATAACATTCTTCCAATAACTAAAAGGGGCCTACAAGAAATCTGGAGAGGGACTTCTTACAAGAGGAATGGGTTTAAACTGACAGAGGGGAGATTGAGATTAGACATTCAGAATTTCTTCCCTGTGAGGGTGCTGAGGCTCTGGAAGTGTGGCCAGACAAGCTGTGGCTGCCCCATCCCTGGCAGTGTTCAAGGCCAGGTTGGACACAGGGGCTTGGAGCAACCTGCTCTAGAGGAAGGTGTCCCTGTCCGTGGCAAGGGGTTGGAACTGGATGAGCTTTAAGGTCCCTTCCAACCCAAAACATTCTGTGATTATATGATTCTATCTGAGCCATAATCAACCCCACCGGCTTCTAGAAAAGTGCTGCTCTTACACAAATGTTTTGGGAAAGGAGCCCTAGGTCATGGCTTTTGGAAGGGGGTGGTTCAGCTGCAGAGCTCCTTCTGCATCCACGACAACGACTGTAGTTCTTAGAAGCACTTTTCACCGTAACTGAGAGGGATTTTCTAAATCTAACATGTACGTAAATGAACTCAAGTGCTTTTTAGAAAATACGTTGGTTTATATTTAAAACTTGATCTGTAATGAACCCAAGAAAGAACATGATCTAGATCCTTCCAGACAGCTGAGAAGTTGATGCTTGATGTATTTCACCTCTCTCCCTAACTCCTACCTCTTTCAAGTGAGCTATGACTTCCTTCTTCCCGGATGCATTGATCAAAAAGATTTGGCTTTCTTAAATTTGGCTCAAAAACTTCGATGGGATTTCTATAAATGCTCAATCTTAGAGAAACATCATTAATAGCCTGTTCATGATTTTTATTTCCCTCTTCAGTCAGTAAAAAGCTGACAGTCACAGAGGGTTACTAAGAAGAATAATATTGAATATATTCCCTCCACATGCTGCTTGCTGTAAAACATGTATCTGAAATCAAGAACACACTTCCTACTCCCTTCTCTTTCAACTCAGATGACATTACTTCTGATATACACTGTAAGTAAAGAAAAACAGATTTTGTACAAACAGTACTGCCAAATTCTTCATGTGAATTGACTTAATCCAGGATGGTTTAGGGCAATAAATAAGACAGGCTGTTTGTTCACAGCGAACCATTCTTGTTTAAAAAGAATGGATTGTACAGGATCTCCAAATAGATGAAGGAAAATAAAACAACCGTAAGGAATTTTTTTTTGTTCTTTAAATACAGCAATGGGAAAAAAAAGCCAAACCCAGACTGTGTAAAAAACAGACATTAATAGCTTTTGGAAGTGTTTTATTATTGCCATAATTGTAATTCACTCTCTATGACCAATTCTTTCAAAGAGAGAAAAGAAGTCTCCGACGAATCTGCAGTCTGGACTCATAAATATTTTTATTTTTTTCACCTTTTTCTTTGATTTTGGTTTTGTTTGGGTTTTTTTTCCTTAAAATAATTGTCATTCTGTTCTTCTACTTTTCTTTCATAAGGCAAAATTTGCAAAATATGGAAAAAAAACCAAATAAGACCATAATAAAATGTTCTTACACATTTTTTCATGTTCTAAACACCTCCATGAAATATGAAAAATATCAATCCTCTAACAGTGCTGTTTATTCTGTTTCTTCCTACAAAAAACAAGTTAGCACATAAATGACAGATATGTACTTGAAATACAACTGCTTATGCCTGTAAATTTCATGATGTATGTCAAATAAACTCATTTACTTGTACTGATGTCTCAGCATGAACTAGTTGTGCTAAAGCATGCCTTACCTTAGAATACAACTCCAAGAACAAATACAACCAACCCTTCAGTTCTGAGACTTTAGGATTTTTTTCAGAATCAGGATTAAACACATTGATACGAGATTTATTGACTAATTCCTGAGATTGGAGAATTCCTGGTACTGGTGACCTCGTCTGACTTGCATTTTACTTGCATTTTACCCTCTCACTTTTCACCAGAAGCCAGACGAAGAGGAAATCACTTCAAGTTTCAAAGTGCTACCTCAGAGGCAGGCACATGAAATCCAGTAAAAATGACCGATGTCCTTTAAAGGGAAGGTCAATATTTTATATCTGTACTTAGCAGCTCATAATAATTAAACGAGCCTTATTTCAAGATGCTGGTTTAATGAGAATGTGCAAATTAATTGTCACTTAGAATGACGTTCTCTCAGTGTTTTATTACATTGACTCTTTACTGCTTGATACTTTAATTGTAAATTAACGCAGAGGGGTTTTTTTGATTCATTTCGATTTCCTAAACTTAAGGATGGTCTTTTGATAAAAATACAATTGGATTTTATTTGTTTTATACGTCACTGCTTTAGGGACCACCATTATTCTCGCGATGTTATAACTGGCTATACCTACTTTCTATACATATCCAGATATCCAGCTGGCCTTGATCCACACAATTCCTTTCTCTGAAAGGGTACAAGTGAGTGCAAAGTATCAATAAGTGATCTAGAAGGCTCAGGAGGGATGGAGCTTCACTGTACATTTTGTGGAGGCTAACTTGTAGCATTTTTCCTAAAGCACATTATTTACAAAGGTCCTCCCGAAGCCACTAAAAATGCTTCCCAAAACCCCAAACTCACTTTGGCTTCTCCTACTTTGTCTTCTCTTGCAGAAAATCTGAGAGAGTTTCAAAAATAACAGGGTATATCAGATGGCACAACTCACATTTGCTTTAATCAGGCCCCAAATGTCATCCTTTAAAATTACTCCTGCTTGCATACACACAATACAGACTTCAACTTTCTATAATAGTGTTGTTCATATCTATAAAATAGCTAACGTTTATAGATACAACTGTATTTCTTTTCATACCTTCGAGAACTCTGCAGTTTGATTTAGCTTTTGGCTTGCTTCAAATATTTTAAATCATGATTCATAAGATGACTTTGTAAATTTATCTCACATACCCACAATTATTTTTATTTTGTTAATGGGATAGCCTCTTCCCAAACATGATACTTCTCAGTTCATACTGCATGTTTTATTCACATTTCTTGGTTAAAAGGAAGCATTAAGTAAAAATGTCTTCATCTGTACTGAATGCAGTATCAGTAAAAGAAAAAGGAAACTACTGCTTATATACACTAACATCTTTAATAGCCTGGTGATAAATACCACATTAAATTGTGATTCAGAGCAAAAGAAAATGCAGTTTTCTGAGTCTGACTATAAAGAAGTGCCTAAACTACAGCTACTGCATCAACTCAAAAATGTTTTCTTCATCCTCTGCTGGGTTTTGTTATTCACAGCAATTCATCTCTTAAAAATGTGATTAAAACATTTGCATTTGTGAACTACAAATATATAGGTTTTCTACTTAAATGCCTCAGACTCAAAGCCCCTCAATCACTGTAACATTCCAAATTAGTATTTCTCATTCTCCCATTGTCTTCTCTTTGGTAAAGCAAACTGCATCATGCCTTTTAATAAAAATAAATGGATTCTATATCTTTCATGGCATTTCTAATCTAATGAAAGGACAAGGAAATAAATTGTCATGTGTCTTGTCATTTTTAGCAAAGCCTTTGAAATAAACTTATTCAGTGTAGACAAGAGTACTGATGAAAAGCATATAATGAAAACCTCAGCACTTTGACAGGTTCTCAAATACTTGTGTGCAAACAAGAAAGGCAACTTCTACTGTGACAGAGCTGGCAAGATCAAAAGACACATTAGCAGTGAACAGAGCAGCAGTACAAAGAGCAGAGACAGTGGGTTAGGAAATAATGAAGGAGGCTGCTGCCCTGCTCTGCGCCACGATAGACAGATTGGCAACCATGCAATCAAACCTGTAGTGCATTCAGAATGAAAACTCCAATGATTACAGAAATATGCTTCGCCTAATATTCAGGTGGGCCAGAGTATTTACTGCAGATGGCATCTTGATTTAAAACAGAAATCATAAAGCAGAGCCTTTTCCCCCCCCCACCTCCCTTGTCCTGCAAACAAATAGCACCAAGTGAAATGTGTGTTCATTGATGGGTAAATGACTCTCTTCTGCAGCCCCAGTGAGAGTAGCTATACTACAGACACAAATCAATGCTGCGGAATTTGTGATCTATAGGACAGGCTGGTATCTTGGGAGGGGGGGGAAGAAAAAAGTCCTTACTTGAATAAAGCTATTTCCCCTGTCTCCCCTGTGCCCTCACCCTCCAAAAAAGCAGCATGGATCACGTGGTTTTTAAAAGCCCAAGACAACTGGCACAGGTAGAACAGAAAAAACTGTAACTGGAAACATAAGAAAAATTACTGGGGTGTCTTGATGGAAGTAGGAACAGGCTGCACTGTTGATCATATGTTTTATATATGGTTTTATATAGAATTTATAGACAATACTCAGAGGACAAGATTCAATAGTCACTAGTTGCAGAAAGAGAAATGTGATTGCTCTTTCTCTATTGGTCTTTCACTATTTGGCAGAAACATCGAGAATGTTCTTCCACTGAATTTCTCACCACTGAATTTTAGGTCTCTTGTAATCCATTAGTCCGTTATCAGTCACAAATGTTATTTTCCTCTGCAGCATCTACTTCTCAATCTTTTTCTTTAGTTTATCTCTGAAGTGTTTTGACAGTTTCATAAAGTCACAGTGAAGTTCCTTTTATAGTATTTCTATAACACTTCATATAACATCCCATGTGAATGTGTAATTGTTCTCCTGGGTCAGCAGTTTCACAGAATGTACTAGTATAACACATTATAATTTCCTACAGGGAAGCCTTTCATTTTTGTTCACTCATGTTTTGAATTTGTAGCAATGCCTATAAAAAACAGCAGATAATTTGAGCAGGGTTTAATTCTTCCATGTTTAGGAAATTGCATCCTAACCAACGCCCTGGACCCACTAACATCCAGAGATCTTGCCAGAGGGTATCATTCTTGCGCTGAGACTGTCATATCTAACACAACAATAAACTAGCTGTATTTTATCTTTGGGCTACGTCATTAAAAATGACATGAAGACCAAACTGTCTCCTATAAAATCATTCCATACAGAAAAGTTTTTCAATGTACCCGTCTTGTTTTGAGGGATGTAATGTCCTCCTAGCTCCTTCTGTGGCTTTCTGAGAAGAACTCTTCCTAAAAATGAAGACATAGATCAATGGGAAGCAGTCTTCTTGGGTATTTTGAATGGAGTAATTTATTACCTTCGGTGATCTGAGAAACATTATTCCATGAAGACATATCAATAAAAGCAGTGCAATTTGGACTTTCAGTTTTGCATCTCTTAAAGACATTTTTTCATTCATTTGACCATTTCTGTCATTGCTGAATAACTTTTCTGTGTCCTTACAGACACTGAATTCTAGGAAAATAGTCAATTCAGGTGTCATGCTGTTTTCTGTTTTCCTGCATGATTTTTTTCTCAACCATGTATTTTTATTGATTTATTTCAGACTTTTAGTTATTAATGTATTAAGTGCTGCCTCTTTTGGAAATGAGGAAGTAGGAAGTTACAGCTTTTTTAACATATTGAAACACGGCATTTATTATCCTGTCATCAAACATGAAAAGAGATCCCAAAACACAATTAGTTTTGTTGGAAGTAGGAGTGTCAGTTCCTGAAAAAGTCAGGAATTCAGTTTAACACTAGTAGGGCTTCCCTGAAAAATTTAGGAATTTAAGCATGTTCACATTGCATTATCTGCTTTAGTTCTTTCTTCCTAGTCATGACAAACTAACATATGCTATTTCTGTTCTTTATCTAGAGAGTGAGATACTGTCTTTCTTACAAAACCAGAATTCAATATTGCTTAGATAGCAATCATTCTCAAATTCTCAGCAATTTCTGTGAAGTACTGAGCAATCTAAACTTCAACTCATTTGACTTAGGAAGGAAACAGGTTTTCTGCTTAACTCCTCTGCTTAACTCCCTCATTATGGTTACTGAAAATAGAAGGGTTTAATATTCCATAGAGACTGAGAAAAACAATGAGACTACCTTGGCACTTGCTTTGGTAGTAAAGCAGCACCACAAGAAAGAAAATATGAATACGACATTGTAAAAATAAAGATGGTGAGAACTGAAAAAGAGCTTCATACTTCGAGAAGCAAGCTGTTCATTTTGTGCATAAAAGGAGACCTCATCTTCACTGTGGAGAGTACTGCAGTTGCTTTTTTGTCTTAATAGCAGGATCCCATACCTGATTTGATTAGTTTTTTCCTCAGGACTGCTTTGAAAGCTGTGTAAACAGCAGTGGCTTCCCACCCCTTACTAACGCATACAACGTTCTTAGTATTTATCTTAACAGTTGACCCCTGAACTGATTTTGATTAACTGCAGTATAAATCCTTAATGAACTATATAGTCCAGATGGGAAATTTAACCCAGGTTATTGTTATGGAGGTAAGAATGCTCTGGCTACCACTGGTGGAGGAGATATGGGGTCTTGATTTCCAATTAATATTTCATTAGGGTTTCCTGTGCTTTCATACCAATTTTCACATGAATGGATGTCATTCATAATTTAAGAAAACTAACGCAAGCGTGCAAACAGTTGTGTAGCAAGAACCCTACTCAAAGAATTCCATACAAAGGGAACAAGGATGACGTACTATATTGACTAAGACATGCCAAACTTCAAAAAACCCCACATATGCTATTCATTTGAACTTACATAGTGAGGATGTGACTGATACTGCAGCTTCATTAGTAGCCAAGTTAATCAACTGCAATCAGAGCTGTTTGCCACATCAGTGAAGAGTGGCTGTCTATCCAATGACCTGAGGAGATTTTCCTCCTCATTCAGAAAGAAGCTTCTGAATGAGGTATCCAAATGTTAGTTTTGAGTATCTCCTCCTGAGGGACAGTGCTCAATATAGGAAGTTATTTACTTTGATTGCCAAGGAACAACATGTTTTTTTGTGATACTGCAAGCAACTTGGCTAGACTAATTCCATCAACTGCTGAATGCTCCAGTTTCTTCATTGAGGCCCTGGGCCATGTTTGCTGAACGTGACCACTAGCATTACTTGTCACTAAGAGTAGCCTTGCAGGATTCTGAACTGCTTTTAACTCATGTGTGCTAAACACAGCCCCAGAAAATGGATTAAGAAACAGAATCCGTTATTCTTTTCTAGTGTTTATTTGCACAATGCATGAAAACGGGAGGCAGCTTTGCAAGAGGCTATTTCTTTTCAATGGACATGAGAGCACTTTAACACAACAGTTAAAATTAGTTGTTCCCACTTTTCCAGTTGATTGTTTTGAAGATAGAATTCAATGCATAGCAAAAAAAAAAACCCTTGTCAGCTTGCTTCTTTATCTCAAATATGGATTAACACTGCAAGTATGAAGGATCTATTACTGTTCTCTGAGAGGTTTTCTTTCTCATTTGGGAATTTTCACAAAAATGTGGAGTTTTATTTCTGAAGCTTTTATTTCTGCCACAAAATAAAAATAGGTTTTACTGATTAATTCAAGGCTAGTAAACACTGAGGTCTTCTGCAATGTGTCTGCCAGTGGTTTGCCAGAAAACTGAGCATCTTATGCTCAGTTTAAGGAAAGAAAGGCTTTTCTTCATAAAGCAGTGCCCTCCGACATCCTCCAAGTACCTGAATGTTTACACTCAGGGAGGTGCTCATACTGCATGTTGTGCCATGTTGGAAAGAAAGGTGAATCTAGCCTTGGCAGCCTAGCTTCAGTAGGCTGGAGTTTCATGTAAGTTAATTGCCTCATCCAGAATTTTAAGAAGGCCACAGTAAGGTCCATACTGCTGTAAAGTTGGTTCTGGAGGCAAAAAGTAACTCTTTTCTAGTCACATCAGCTATCACTGTGCCACATTACAGCTGACAAGCACAGTGTAGTTCTCATTCTGTGCCACAACTGCTTTCTCCGGTGCCTCACCGCCCTTCCTATAACAAAGTTTTGTCATCCCCAGGGCAACTGCACCAGAATCAAGCTGCAGACTGACGTTCAGTCCCAAATGCCTGAAGACAGACAAGTCTTTTCTATAAAGAATCTCACAAACATTGCCCATGTTCTAAATGCAAACTATCCGAGAAGTTCAGAAAAAAACCAATAAATCCTCAAACCCATTTAGCAGTACAAAAAAAAAGGGGTTTTCAGCTTGCAAGCTGAGCTTCCACCTTTTCAATACAGCCAGATGTTTAGCAAGGTGGCCAGGGCTACAGGAGACACATGATTAAGTCCATATTTAATGTAGGATCAAGCAGAGCTTTTCATCCCATGCCATTCATTCCTAAAATTATATCTTTCTCAGCCCAGGCCCATAACCTAATCTCCAGCCTGTAGAGTCTTTGTTGCTCATCAAATACAACAGAGCTTTGAAATATTTTTGGCACAACAAAACAAAGCACCAACAAAAAATTTCAGGAACTTCCACATTGCAAAAGCTATGATTAAACTTTGAAAAGCAAAATCTGGATTATTTTCCCAACCACAGAGAAAAAACTGTTCCGACTTTGACCGAGGGCTGCTGCAGATTTCAATCTTGTTTGAAACTTGGTCAACAATGCACCCTTACAATGAGTCATTGTAGTCCCCAGAAGGCAAACAAACAGCCCACTGGTTATCTAGCTGAATTAAAATTTCCATCAGCATACATCAGCATGTTCCTGTTTGAAAACATTGAAGAAACATCCAAATTCAATGATTAAACTTACTTAGCTGTAATCTTTTATGTTCCGGATTTATTCTGGTTGTATTTTTGTTGCTGTTGTTCTGAAACATTCTTTTCTTTGAGCAAGTTTTAACAAGGAGGAAAAGCTACAGGAAATTTCAAATAGCCCATGTTAAATAGGAAAAGCAGGTACCCATCTATTCCCTCAAGAAGCATTATCAACGCCAACTATATTAAAAGTAAATTCCATAAGTCCATTTCTGTTGCTTTATTTCTTTGTTCTTACTGCTATTACTTTTTTTGGTTTTGGTTCAATATTCCTGTGAGTAGAGGACAGTTTTTTGCAAGTACACAAAATGCTGATATGGTCCCAAGCATGAAAAATAACCTGTGAACAATCCACATAAGTCAGTGTGGGTCAGCAAATGCAGAGAACAGTTCTGCTTATCATCCTGCAGAATCAGGACTTATTCTTTCCTCTCTTATATTCCAATTGACAGAAACATTTCATCTGATGGATCTCTTCTATTTATGACTTGGAGACAGTGTAACTTTTCTTCCTATTTATATACTCTGTCATCTGACCAGCTGAGGACACAGGACTCTAAATTCCTCAATTATCGTATGTGTAGGTGTCACAATTAGAACACCTCGTCAGACTCCATATGACTATACTGCTTAATATAGACTTTTTTATCACATATTTAAATAAAACCATGGAAATATATGCAACATTTCTCCATCTTAGTTTGATAATCACTTAACAAGTTTCTAGATAATTCCTGGTAAAAGCTAAAGTTACTGCAAGGATTTATCAACATACAGTTGTACACTGCAGCTGACAGAACAGGAGAGGAACTCAAGTATGGCATTTTATTTTGCTTGCACTTCTTTCAAACATACATAACCCAAGTTCTTACAATTTGGGTATCCAAAGTAATGACTGTTTATCAGCTAACATTCCCAAAAAATATTCCTTGTCAGGAACTCAGTGACATGTAAAAGATTATCCAAACCCAAACTTTTACTGTCTTGATTCTTTTTCCTATAAGCGAATGAGGCAGAATTGCAGCCCCTGTTTTCTACTTTAAGAAATATTCTCCCCCCCCCCCCCCCATTATCTGTAGGAACTGAAAGAATTTCTTAACTTATTTTGGAATTACACACAGAGATCTTCAAAAGTCTTTTCTGCAAACTTCCCACATATGCCAAACTATAAGCATGCAGGTTTGTTCCACTGGAGTCCTTAGAGTGTCCATAAAGACCAGAAGATACTTTGACACATACATAGAAAATCCACAAACTGCACTACTAAAATCCTCTTACATTCAATTAATTCAGCTGCTTTTCCTTCAAAATTTTACTGGTACTTCAAAAAAGTAATTGATTTGAATAATTCAATCTGAATAAGACCTAAATATAAAAAAGCCAAAAAAATATTGAAAGAAGTTAAAAATAGTAGAACAGGGAATTACAGGTTTATCCTGACTCTAGATTTAGTTACAAATGAAATGTAAAGTGATAATGAAAATCATTAACTGATGGGTAATATTCCAATGTTCAAACATGTGCAACCAAAAAGTACATTCTACAGCAGAGAGCAGAATTGTGTCAAGTTGGCACACACTTTCCTATTTATTATTGAAACTTGTAGATAACAAGAACCAGGGAAGGGGAGAGAGATCTTACACTGCCTTCTCAACAGTAAAATAGGAAAGGAAAACCAGATCACATACTGATTGATTTCATTTCAATTGCTATTTTTGTTTAGTGTCTTACAAATATTTTAAACCATCTGTGTCAAATTTCAGTAATAACCATGTTTTAATAGGATTATAGATTTGTTTAAATATAATTATAGATATATAGATTGTAGATAAGAGTCCTTGAGTTGCTGAAAAATAAATTAAAAACACAGGAAAATGTGCCAACACAGATTACCATACCCTCATCATTAAGTAAGCATATGTCAACATACATTCCATTTACTGCTTTTCTCCCTCTCCTCTACATTTTGGGATAGTAAATTCTACACACGTGCATCACATACCACCCCCATCACCAAGGTATAACCAAAAGGCTACTTCAGCTGTCTTTAAAGTAGTTATTCTTTGAGCTGTGACAAGCTTATGGTATTTTAGGACTTGGGAGTCAATACCAGAGGCTTTGAAATAAATCTGGATTGGCTGGGCAGACTGCAACAGACTGTGGCAGACTCTGGAGGATGCTTGGGAAGCTACTGAGCATTCACTCACAGCTATTTTGTCCCATTGCACTTTTGTCGTGCAATCAGGTTACCCACTGTAACGAAGGTAAAATTTCTTTTTAATGTTTAACAGATGTTTTGTGGTTTTATCATCAGTAGTGGCCCCAGGCTATCTTAAATTACAAACATCCGTCTTGCAGTCTAAGACTTAAATACACTTAATACACTTTACAACCACAACACTTTATTTAGCAAAGGGTTACATCTAAAACTCTGGATTTCTGTGCTGAGTAATCACAAAACCCATAAACTGTGAATATACCAGTTTTCTCATTGATGAGTTTTGTTGCCATCTAGGAGTTCTTTGATTGTCTTGTTTAATACATATACCACATTGCCATTTTTAGTGAAGCTATTTTCTACTACTTCTATTAAATATTTATAAGAATAGCAATCTATTGGATTTTTGCTTCCTTTATGTAGGAACAGATGCAGAAAGGGAAATAATTCACACTTGCTGGCCAGTGGCACTGCATGGCAAATCTCCCTCTGTCTTCTCACAGCCATGAGAAGCCATCCCCCTCCATATTCTCACGTCATAATCCATTATTAGAACATGATATTCAAAAAATAATTTAAATAGGGAAACATATAAATGATTAATGAAGACCTTCAGTACACAGAGTCCAATGCAGATTTAAGGTCCAAAGCTATGAGAAAATGAAGGATGAGTAGGGAAGTTTTGCTTTATACTATCTCCAGCAACAAAAATAGCTATTGTTGAATATTGATTTTATCTACTAAGGATAAAACCATTACTTACTGCCTGTGGCACTGCTCTCAAAGGCTGTAAGTGATTGCAGAACGTAAGTGCACATTAAAGAGAAAACGTTTAACCAGGTAATCAACAAACAGCACCAATGAAACCCCTTCAACTTACAGATATTTCAGCTGCTTTTCCTACACAATTCTACTGGCACTTTGGAAATGAAATGAAATGAAATGAATAATACAATGTGAATGAGAGCTAAACCTAAGAAAAAGAAATGTAAAAAGTTAAAACTAGTGGGCTCAGGAGTTACATGTTTATCCTACCATCAACATTAATAAAAAATAACATTCCTAATAACTTCTTTGTATCTTCACCAAATTATCTAATGCAAATTTCAAAGAAAGACATGAATTCCAAGTTAAGAAACAAAGCAAAAACCAAACCCCAGAACCCTGCATAACAGTCAGTTCCTCTACCTTTCCTCTGGTGGATGAGGAGCATCATAAACAATGCAGAAACACCAACTAATTAACTAGTGAAGAAAACAACAACACTAACTTCAGTCCATGTGGGAAGCAAAGATGCTCTGAGGAAGGCTTCAGTCAGTACATAAATACAATTAAACCCTCAACAACCAAACAAAAAGCAAATCTTACTTTTAAATTTTGCATTTAGTGTATCTATTATTTCAGAATGGGTTTTTCTTTCGGGTTTGGGAGAAGTTTTCTTCCCAGTAGCCTGTGCTAAGCATTTCTGCTGTTTCTACACCTAGTGGGAATGATATTTCAGCCTTCTCCTTTGCACACCAGGTTTTTGTAACATCAGAAAAACTGTTCTCCAACCTTTGTAAAAAAATACCAGAAGATTCAGAGAGCAAACCAACAAGGTGGTTTGGACACCTCAATGAATCTGCAATTCCATATGGAGAATTTTAATTACTATGTAAAACCTGCCACTATGTGTTTCAGACCAGGTGATGTGAAGAAGATGCACCTGTCACCATTTATTACATTTCTCATACTCAGAAGGAAAGAGGCACAAATTGGACAAGCACTTTGTTGAAGTATATCTGTGAAAAGATATTGTTTGATAGAAGGATTTGTTCAATAATTCATGTCTATAGTTTTTGAGGTAAATCAGGTATCTTCAGTGAAATTCCAGTATTCAGAATTACGAGGGAGCTGAATTTTTATGTTTCCTCCACTTCAGTAGCTGACATTGATGAAAAAAAGGTTCTTTCTTAAAATATCCTCCAAAAGCAAGCAACTACACTTGACTTTCAAAATTAATTCTAAAGAGAGCCCAGATCAACACAGATAGGCAGTAAATCTATGACACTATTAAGTTACAACTGTAGTAATTACGTTGATTTTTTTTTAACCAATTGAGCCCTAACTCCAGAAATCAATAGCAGAATCAGTTTTCATTCCATTTCTGAAATTCTGTGTGAAGATTAGCCCCTCTGTCATAAATACTATATTGTTACATGTTAATACTATTAGAAGATCAGTTTCCAATACAGATGTGTGATGATCATGTAAGCAGTTGTGGTGCAATTGCATGTGTAGCTGTATTGGCTTCAAGGGAGCTTTTCTCATTAACATGGATGTGTCTTTGCAAACTCATAGAATCACAGAATCCCAGACTGGTTTGGGTTGGAAGGGACCTTAAAGCTCATCTAGTTCCAACACCCTGCCACGGGCAGGGACACCTTCCACTAGAGCAGGTTGCTTCAAGCCCCTGTGTCCAACCTGGCCTTGAACACTGCCAGGGATGGGGCAGCCACAGCTTCCCTGGGCACCCTGTGCCAGTGCCTCAGCACTCTTATCATGAAGAATTTCTTCTGAATGTCTGATCTCAATCTCCCCTCTGTCAGGTTAAAGCCATTCCCCCTTGTCCTGTCACTAAAGGCCCTTTTAAAATGTCCCTCTCCAGGTTTTCCATCAGCCCCTTTAGGCACTGGAGCTGCTCTAAGGTCTCCCCGGAGCCTTTTCTTCCCCAAGCTGAACAAGCCCAGCTCTCTCAGCCTGTCTCTGTGGCCTCCTCTGGACTCACTCCAACAGCTCCACGTCCCTATTGTATTGTTACCTAGAGCTGGACGCAGGACTGAAGGGGGTGTCTCACAAGAGACAAGCAGACAGGGAGAATCCCCTCCATCATCCTGCTGGGCCACTCCTTTTTTACAGCAGTGAGAAATCCAGACTCTGTGAGTGTGACCTGAGGAACACCACCATTTCTCCTCACTGTATCTCCTCTCAGTTGAGAAGAGGCAGCAGCATGGGTTTGTTGTAGGAGCAGCAGCAGGACACCTAATTATTTTCTGCCATCTACCCCTTAAAATGCTATAGGACCAGTACAATTTCAATATAGTATTTGATTGCTAGTCCCAGAAGTAGCATTAAACTAAAAGACAGGGAAGCTCAAGCTCTTCACTGCACTGTTTTCAGGTGTGGGCACTCTCATGAGGACCTCAAGTATTTTCTCTTTGTACTACTTTATACTTGTTCCACCTTCTTACAATGTTCCTCATAATTAGGCAACAAAAGTAATTGATTTATATTTTTAGTGAATACCTGGGTTTAAATAGACATATCTGAATTACCTTTATTTTATCCTTTCCTAGCTCCCGCCTTTGCCTCTGACTTTATCACTTCTCCTTTTTATTCTTTCCAAAACAAGTTTTAAAAGTAGCTACAACTCAGACCTTTCCCT